>NC_053493.1:154244322-154366701 GCF_905171775.1 Rana temporaria | reverse complement strand
CATTCAAAGTTTTCTTTATTTTCATGACTATGAAAATTGTAGATTCACACTGAAAGCATCAAAACGATGAATTAACACATGTACAATTATACATAACAAAAAAGTGTGACACAACTGAAAATATATTTCATATTCTAGGTTCTTCAAAGTAGCCACCTTGTGCTTTGATTACTGCTTGGCACACTCTTGGCACACTCTTGGCACACTCTTGGCATTCTCTTGATGAGCTTCAAGAGGTAGTCACCTGGCGCAGCACCCCATCACTCTCCTTCTTGGTCAAATAGCCCTTACACAGCCTGGAGGTGTGTTTGGGGTCATTGTCCTGTTGAGAAATAAATGATGGTCCAACTAAAACACAAATCGGATGGAATAGCATGCCGCTGCAAGATGCTGTGGTAGCCATACTGGTTCAGTATGCCTTCAATTTTGAATAAATCCCCAACAGTGTCACCAGCAAAGCACCCCCACACCATCACACCTCCTCCATGCTTCACGGTGGGAACCAGGCATGTACAGTCCATCCGTTCACCTTTTCTGCGTCGCACAAAGACACGGGGGTTGGAACCAAAGATCTCAAGTTTGGACTCATCAGACCAAAGCACAGATTTCCACTGGTCTAATGTCCATTCCTTGTGTTCTTTAGCCCAAACAAGTCTCTTCTGCTTGTTGCCTTTCTTTAGCAGTGGTTTCCTAGCAGATATTCTACCATGAAGGCCTGATTCACACAGTCTCCTCTTAACAGTTCTAGAGATGTGTCTGCTGCAAAAGGTGGCTACTTTGAAAATATATTTCATATTCTAGGTTCTTCAGTTGTTTCACACACTTTTTTGTTATGTATAATTCCACATGTGTTAATTCATAGTTTTGATGCCTTCAGTGTGAATCTTCAATTTTCATAGTCATGAAAATAAAGAAAACTCTTTGAATGAGAAGGTGTGTCCAAACTTTTGGTCTGTACTGTATATATATAAATATATTTTTTTCTGCTCTATTCTATTCTAATATTTTTCTATTCGAATTTGAGTTCATTCTATATGAATTTCGAATTTCAGAAAATGGAAGATAGATAGAAGATAGATAGAAGATAGATGGAAGAAGCCAGGTCATATTCTATTGTATTTGATTACATTCTATTAAATTCCATTCTGTTCTTTACTATTCTTTGATTTTCATTCTATTGTTTTATTATTTTATATTCTACTTTATTGTATTCTTTTTTAGAAATCGATTTATATTTTTTAGATTTTGATTCAAATTTGCTTTAAATTTTCATTCGAATTTGTTTTCGAATCGAATTGTTTTCGAATTAAGATTCGAATAGAATTTGTTTTCGAATCCGATTGAAATATTATCGAATCCGGTCGAAACAATTTCGAATTTGATCGGATTTTTCGAAATTCGGTCGAAAACGAACAAATTCCGAAAACGAATTTAACACATGTAACGAATCTAACTTAACGAAATGAATTAAATAACGATTTAAAACGAAACACAATTTTTTTTTTTTTGCACATGCCTATCCCTTTGTAGCACGTTGGCAGGTCCAGCCCTTAATGTCTTAATAAATAACTGACAATAACATTGATAGCGCAAAACATGTTTTAGTTCATAATGCTATGCAAACCACAATATAAATATTATACTTTTTATAAATAGTTCCTGGTTTTCTTATAAAAGAGATCAGCAATTTCAGTTTTACCTCCACTTGTTTTTTTCAGTTAGACCATAAAATACAGGACTTCAATATAAAAACCATGACATTTCATTATTCAGGCTCCAGCCCACCATGTAATTTAAATAACATTAGGAAAAGGTCCAGCTGTTTACTAGTGGGAGGTGGTGACACTTTTATATGTGGCCAAATTTATACAAGCATTATATTCAGATATCACATTTCCATACAAGTTATTTGATGTTTAGTAATACTCAAAAAAAATAAATAAAAAATATTTGTCTTAATATTTCTACAAAGAACGCTCTGATCTGTAGAAAATTACACAAATCAGAAATTCAGGCTGTCATTGGTTGTATGATTCATTGCAGATTAGACAAATCTTTATATATATATATTTATATATATATATATATATATATATATATATATATATATATATATATATATATATATATATATATATATATATATATATATAAATATATATATATATATATATATAATAGATAGGTAGATAGATAGATAGATAGATACTTGTTCAAGTGGTTGACATTCAAATAAGGATTGTTATACTCAACAAACTCTTTGCTGTATACATTAGTAATGTCATATCTCATTGAAATAATCGTATGTTGAAGAAATAACGAGGGCATCGTTTTTTCTAGTACCAATGCAGCTTTGCATTTCTGCAGTAGTCGCAAGTACTTCATAGCTCTACAGTATATATACAGTATCTAACTGCTCTTGAATGGTTGCCCAGAAGTCTTTCTAGATATGGTGCATTATTTATAACCTTATTAACAGACAAAGAGATTGTATCATTCAACAGCAAACATCTCCATCTTCATGTTCTCTAACGTAGATGAGGTCAGGATAGTTCAAAATACTTTGTCTGTGTTTATTATACACTACACTATTCTCTTTTTAAGCCCAATTAACTAGTATGCGCAATAAACATGTTACGTTTACAGACTGAGAAACACTGTGAAAGGAGTAACAAAAAATCTGATTAAGTGTGCTGCTATCTAATGACACAGAAGTTGATTAACCCACACATGCACAGTACTTAAAATCCAATCCATTGTAATCTATAGGTCATTTAACTCTGCCATGATTATCATTTCACTAACAAGAGCACAGCAATTGTATTTTTTTTTTTATTTTTTGGGAAGAGGCTTTGATGTCATATTATACCTAGTTCATTATATGCATGCTAGAAATACTGAATAATGCTGTACGCCACAGAACAAATACAAGCAGGGATTAGGTTTTTAATCTTCTTTAATTGGTACCTACCAACGTTAGGCTAGCCATTAAAGCTCCAGAGAATTTGAGACAGGCCACTACAACTTATGCCACGTACACACGATCAGTTTGTCTGATGAAAACGGTCTGATGGACCGATCCTGTGTGGGCCCCATCGGTTTTTTTCCATCAGTCAAAAAACTAGGAACTTGATTTAAAATTATCTGATGGTTAAAAAAACGATCCAACCCTCTCTCCATAAGGCACCCGTCCTCGTGTCTCCGTGCTGCTTATTGTAAAGTGTTTGCTAGTGTACTGGATTTGTAGAACCTCCTTTTCTTGGAAATGTACCTTGTAAATTTTGTATGCTGTTGTTTTTTGTCCTCTCGACCTTGCTTCTGTCACTTTTTTCCTTTATTTTTATGGTATGCATTGTTCTGCTCTCACCCAGAGTGATTTGTCATGTACTATGCTTTTGTTTTTCCAATAAAGACCAACCTTGTTGTTAAAAAAAAGTAAAAAAACGATAGAAGAAAACGATCGTCTGTGGGTACGTCCATCGGTTAAAAATCCATGCATGCTCAGAATCAAGTCGACGCATGCTCGGAAGCATTGAACTTCATTTTTCTCAGCACGTTGTTGTGTTTTACGTCACCGCGTTCTGACACGATCGTTTTTTTAACCTATGGTGTGTAGGCACGACTAATGAAAGTCAGCTTCATGGGATATCTGATGAAAAAATCCATCAGACCGTTTTCATCAGATGAACTGATCGTGTGTACAGGGCATTACAGGTAAATGGCAAAACAAAATTACAAAATGTGTCCTCCTGTTGATTTGGAGTTGTTATACTAGACCTCAAAGATACATCTTATTGGAGTTGTTCTTATAACTAGATTAACTGGAGGTGCCTGTGTGCCCCAAAACACTGTTCATCTTAAACTCATTGTTTTCCGGTATTAGCATTTAATATTGTTATGTTGTATATTTCCTTAACAGAAACACAATTTTTATGGTATATATAATGATTTTTGCAAAAAAGAAAGCAACGACCCTTATTAAAGTCTATTGGAGGCAAATGTTTTTTGTATACCATTTATGCAAATATGCAAGTAGAGATGGGCCCATCACCCACATGTTCGGTTTGAATCAGAACTCCAGAACAGAGGAAAAGCTCTAATCTGAACGGTGAAATCCATTGAAGTCTATGGAAGCCGAACAGGAAAAAACATAAGTGTCCATTTTGAAGGCTTATATGCAAGTTATTTTCCATAAAAGGGGTATGGGGGTCCGGGTACTGCCTGGGGGGGGACATGAATGAATGCAATTTTTTTTTTTGAATTTACCATTTTTTTTCAGGAGCAGTGATTTTAATGATGCTTAAAGTGCAAAAAAAAAATATGAAAAATGAAAAACTAATTTAAAGTGCCTGTAAAGTGGCGCATCTGTAGAATGCATAGAACATCAGAATCTGGAAGTCCCCATTGACACTTTTTTGATGAATGGGTAGGGGTACTATGTACTCCATACTCATTCATCTGGAGACCTCCTTCTTAAACAGTAATAAAAACACAGACATTTTTCTATAATCCCTTTAATAAAATCACGCCGTTTGGCCGCAGCCAAAAAATAATCATTGACAGCCACATGCCAAATGTCTCCTCCGCCACATGCCAAATGCCTCCTCTGACAGTTCATATAGGTAAGGGTTGGGCCACCTGGTGATGTCACCTGGTGGCACCATCTCCTTGTGATGTCACAAACCAGTGCATTCTGGGTCGCTGATGTCACCATGGGGTGGCACCACCAGGTGGCCCCACCCCTGCCTATATAAGAGCTGTCAAAGGACGGAGGAGGCATTCAATGGTTGGCCGTCAATGAAGGCAGAGCGTTTTTTTGTGTTCTTTTTTAGGTGCAGTGGGCGGCATGATTGACAATGGATTTACATCAGGGGACACTGTTCTTTTATTTTTTAATAGAGGAATTGTCAAAAACTGTCTCTGTGTTTTTATAACTTTTGACACTTTTTTGGTGAATGGGTAGGCGTCAGATATGCCCCACGCCCGTAGACCGCATGCCACCCGGCCCCAAAGCACCCACCCCCCCATGTTAAGGGCATGTGGCCTGGGTATGGTTCAGGAGAGGGGGGCGCTGGCTCTTCCCCTCCTTTCCTGACCTGCAAGGGTGCATGCTCAGATAAGGGTCTGTTATGAATATTGGGGGGCCCTACAGCATTTTTAAAATATTTTTCTACTTTTTTATTCAGCTGTTAGTGGGGAAGTCTATTGACAGCTGATGACTCATCGGTTGTTAAGGACACTGGCTTCCTGGCTTTGCTCCTTAACAACCAGTTTTTACTGCACCCTGATTGGCAAGCTTTGCCAATGTGCAGTGCATTGCAGGGTGTTTGGCAGGGTGAACACCTGCTGAACACCCTGCAAAAATGGGTGTTTCCCCAACAGGGTGAACAATCAATGTTCAACTCGAACTCATGCTTGGGCCGAACCATTCACCCAAAGCTATATGCAAGCTATCTTTGGAAAAATTGCATAAGGATCTGATCTGAGTCATTGGAGAAATTTACCAATGAATTTTTTTTTTTTTAAATAAAACTCAGTGGTGGTAAAAAAAATTCATGCAGGCCTAAAGTGCATAAGAATAATGTAACAAAGTAGGATTTTTGGACTCATTCCAGAACTTTTTAGTGAAGTCATTTGAAGGACACAGGAGTTCTTTAAATGTTTTAGAAGGTTGGGCTGCACTACCTCCTATAGGAGAAATGGGCACTGGAAACAAGAAAGACATTGATCAGGACGGGATAACCGTTTCACAACCATCATGCCTCAGGTTTGTAACAAAGTAGTACTGAAGGCATAAAGTAAACTCAGAGAGGTGGAACCTGCGCCACTAAATGGACCGCAGGAAATGGATGGTATGGTGAGTACAAAAATCCTGTGTTCTTTATCATCCACTGAGGGACATTTGAATATCTAATAATTTTACGAAATTTCTAAGAGTCAACCGGAGGACTCAACACCCAAAGCTGACATCAGATGAGGCCTGAGAATTAATCTTGTAGAACACAGTAAAATAGAAAAGGAAAACAGAAAACCACCCTTCAATTTCTTTTGGGGACCATTATCACAGGGATAGAAAGTGCTGGGAAAACCGAAAATGTATTGTTGTCACTGGAACAGAAGGTAGAAGTCTTCCTCTGGGGACACCTGTTGTGGTGACAATTGTCTAAGAACGGCTATCCCCTAATATTAACTTTTTCCTCCTGTTGTGTCTCCAGGACAGGAAATTATATCTTCCTATTGATACACAGACAGCAACATGAGAAAAAATAAAATAAAACGGGCACAGGCTTTAACCATAGCCTTAATCAGGGACTAATAAAAAAAAAGAGCAAAAAAAATAATAATAAAGATATGCTTGAGGTTTGGGTGCACAAATTATTGGGTGCATTGACCAGTGTATGTAAATCCTAACAATTAATTTATCTTATTTGGTCCCTTTTGGTCTTCAAAATATATCACCTCGGCTAGGCAGGTGTGGTGTAGCATGATGTGGGGCTCACTGCCCTGGAGAACATGTACCAATGCAAAGTAAGTTATTTAAAAAATTCCATGCAGCACATGCCATAGCTAGAATGAAAAAAAATGTGCATAGGACACCCCCCCCCCCCCAATGTATAGCAGACCCTTTAAGTCTGACATAGATTTTAAGGTGGTACTTCACACAAGAAAAAAAATGTATGAGGTCCCTATAGACTGAAAGTCTCTCTGAGCCTCCAAATCCCATATGAGGATCTACCAATCCAGAGAGCGCCTATAGAGCAGTCCTCTCCTCTCCAACCAGACTACTCCACAGTCCCTCATCCTGCATGGCTGCGAACCCCTTAGTGCTAAAATGTGTTCCCACCATCCCCTCTAAAGGGACCACAACCCAAATAGAGGGCAAAAATATATTTCCCATCCAGGACCCATCCCTGGCATCCTGTACAACCCCATTTGCTTACATGGTTGGGGATTCCTAACAATGTAAGTAAATGAACAAGGTGACATCAGTGGTTGATAAGGATGCAGTGTCTGTCAGCACCCAATACTTTCTTAACAACCATTGACGGCATTGCCCAAATATGGCTATATTTATGTCAATTATATAACCGACCCTATTTCTTGTCAATTTGCTTACAATGGCTGGTGAGTTCCAAGTTTGAAATTAAGTGAAGGAGCCAGGTAATGTCAGAGGTTGGTATAGATGCAGAGGCTGCAAGCTGCAACTGCTTCCCTAGCTACCATTGACAGGTGGAAGCTGTCATGCTTGTCCGCTCCAAATGCCCCAAACTGGCAGTGTTTAAACAAACAAAAAAGAGCCAGTGAACTTCGAATCGAACACAGAGCTTGTCCCTATGCATACCATTAAAAGCACTATATAAGTACCTGAAATAAAAAATAAAAAAATAAATAAATGATGGTATATCTTTTTGATAAATTAAAGTGGAAGTAAACCCTTCAATTTCATAGTTACAAAAACAGTTAACATTCCCGGCATGCCGAAAATGCTAGCTGTCACATTTGTTTGTGCTCTCAACCAAACTGCCAAACCATCCAATGGCTGGTTTCATAACAGGTGACATGTACAGCAGCATGGCAGTTGCAGATTAAACAGAGGTCAAGATGGCCACTTCCTAGGTTGAAAACGATAGGAGGGTTTACTTCCACTTTAAGAAAGCAAACAATTACCCATTGAATTTGAGAAAACACAGGGTGTTTTTATGACAGAGTATAATTGGCCCTCCTAGTTCTTAGCTTGCGCCACAAAACAATTAGACCCACCCAGCTGTCTTTAGCTAAAAAACATAATTCTTCCAACTATACTAATTTCCACAACCTTTCTACTTTCTAAACCTCAAATTAAAATGTATTTCAGTATTTTTGGATAGTTGCTCCATAGTACTGCTATATTTTATAAGGTTTCAGAGTGTGTATGTGTATAATTGTGTGTTAATTTTTGTCTGTGTTTTTTCTTTTTTAAATTAATGAATGATGGAAAAAAAACTGTTTAAAAAATGACAAAGGAGCAAGTAAAACAAGACTAGGCTAAGCCTAGACAGGTTTGATTGCAGGTGTCCATGTGCAGGCCCCTAGTCTTTTATAGAGAAATATGTGACTCGAGCTTGTATGTATTATCCATTCTTCAAATAGGTCTTCATTAGTAATTCAAATGATGCTGCTGCCATTTGATTGCGCCTACATACAGAAAATGAATTTATGAAAAAGGCATTAAAAGACTACGACCAGAAAAAGCAAAACCAGGTACTAAGTCATTCTAAAGCTGTCAATTTCTTCAACTAACATTTAAAAGAGAGTTATAGATCGTAAAATCACTGACTTGTGAAGGAATAGTAAACTCACTGAGAGATTGTTCATCCATATTAAAGTAATCATAAAAATGAAGAACTTTACTAAAATAAAGTGGAACTGCATATCTTACATAAAACAAAGTGGTAATATATTATGAAAACGTTGCCCTGATATCAAGTTTAAATAGCATAACTAATAGTTAGTTTGCTTAGTTCAAATTAGTGCATGCTAATAACACTAAGTGAACACATTTTGTGTAGCAGTCTGAAATACATAGTGGGTTTAGCAGTATCCAATACAAAAAAATATATATTGACATTGACTTAATTAAATACTTAGTCAGATGAATATATGTTCCCTTTAACATACAGTATACAGTCTCTCTCTCTCTATGTGTTGTTGGTGAAACAATACGTTTATGTAATAGTAAAGGCTTGTTTTAAAATAACAAACATGTTCTTACCTGCTCTGTGCAATGGTTTTGCACAGAGCAGCCACAATCCTCCTCCTACTAGGGTCCCCATCGGTGCTTATGGCTCCACCATATCAAGCCACCGGCTATGGGGGCACTCCTATTTGCTCACTCTTAAGCCCCGTTTTGAGTGTCTGTAAGAAACACACAGCACAAGACTTGTTCCCCCTGCTCCCTCTCCTCTGGCTCTGATTGGCAGCAGTGGGAGCCAATAGCTCCTGCTGCTATATCTAAGCCAATCAGGAGCGCTTAGGTATGTATTTGGTGGGGATGCAGTAAGGTAAAAAAAAAAAACTTCTGCCTTTACAACCACTTTAAATTGATTTAATTGTATTTCAATAAGAATAAGGAAAATTAAATCAGTGTAGTTGTTAACGATAGAAAAAAGATTACTGCCAGCACTATGACTGGGAAAATGAAAGGAGCTAAATTACAAAATAGGACTGAATGAACACTAAGGAAGGGCTCTTCCTCAACATTTGCATAGCCTTTCATCCAGTGAATCTACATGTACATTTGTCTTGTACAAATTGAGCAAAAACAAATGTTATTTAGGCTATTTTCTCTTCTGAATGAATGCTCTTTTATTATGGGCAGAGGTAAAATACTGCATTATGAACACTATACGGAGCTCCAGAACAAAGGAAACACATACATTGAATCTCTTGTTACAAAGATGTAACACTTCTAGGGAATGCTAGAGGGAGTTAGCAAATGAATGTAACCATCGGCTAAATTTATAAGCAATTTACAATATTAAATGTAGCGCTGACATTCTTGTATATTGATGTGTGTTTGCATACTTTAATACAACGTCTATGGACATTGCTATGTTTAAGTATTTGGAGCCATCTAGTGACCAAATACTGGTAATGCAGAGAGATGTTTTGTTTAGTATTTTGGTTGCCTTGGAGACGAGGAGAGACCCAAATACTGGTAATGCAGAGAGATGTTTTGGGTTGAGGATTTTGGTTGCCTTGGAGACGAGGGGAGACGAGGAGTGTAAACAAAAGCCTTCTGGAGGTGGATGCCGAGCTGCTGGGGAGCGAAAGGCTGAGCTCGGAGAGCTAGAGGACAGGGGCCGGATTGCAGAGACCGAGAGACACTCATCCGAGCATCAGAGAACCGGATCCATCCAGCGGAGCTGAACAGAGCTGACGGAGAAGCAAGTTGCAGTCACAGGACCCTGAACAAAAGTTACTACCCGGAGCTCCGATCCAGTGGGTGAGCGGGTCACGACCCACAGTTTGCTAAGTTTACACACAGTTAGACTCATATACAGGCCTCACTGAGATTTATAGTTCCACAGAGGAGCAGAGGAACTGAAACTGAGAAAGCTTGAGGCCTATCTAATTTGACATTTCAAGCGATTTTAAAATAGTTGTTGCAGTTACACCAGGAGCATTTTCACTTCAATTTGACTCATCAAAACTGTGGATTACAAATCACTTTAGCTAGCGAAGAAAAGAAGATCCAAGACCAAGTACTTTAAGTGAGATCTCACGCATAGCTAATAAAGTAGGGGGAGCTCCCAGGTATAAAATGTTTATGTATACTGTTTTCAAATAGCTTATGTTTAAATCAATTGTGCTGTCGTCTTACGTTGGGATGACAGCACAATTACTGTAATCACTTATTTGCATATTTCACAGTAAAATATATCTCTGGTTAAGTATCCAGTTGTTGTGGCGTACTGTTTTTCTCACTCCAAATGCAGTCAGTGGATCCTGGGGTTATAATACAGGTATTTTGTATTGTCTTACATTGTATTGTATTGCATTGCATCACAGCTGTGCCAAGGGGATTGAGCCAAGTTAGTGGGGTTTATTAGTAGAGTGCAGGCCCAAATTAAACCAGCAGCTCCTTCGGGGGTCAGTGCTACATAAATATCAGAAAAAATGGCATTACAACATTTCCTGAAGAATTTAGCTGCAAAATATGTAAAAAAAAATATGTGGTTTATCACCTGGATAATAGATGGGGGCACATGCATTTTTGCATCCTTAACAACTACCAGTGCTGTACAAATGCACAAATTAAACCCCCCCCACTTATTCTCACATTGATTGTATAAATGAATGGACTCTTGGGGGGAGTTAATTCACTTGATTGTGGGATCTTTCAGCCCTCTTTCTCCTGTTTCTGATCTGCATATTCAGTCATAATGTCCCTTATGATGCACATTCACCTCCTTATCTTCATTCTCCTACTCTATGTGATGTGACCTGTACATAACCCCTTTACCTCCACTCTCCTCTGGTAATGGAACAATAAATACAGCACATCATCAATGTACATGTTCTGTCCACCAGACTTATATTTGATTACCTGTATCGGATTTGTTAAAATATCATTTAAGGTTTGTAATTGCACAAGACAATCATTTGCGGAGTGCAGGCACCATCTAGCATTCTTTTTGGTATTGCTTCAGTTCTGTTTATTTGACTCACAGGAAGTTGTTAGTAAGCAGGGAATTCTGGTAGAATCTTTACAGGAAGTGAAACGGACAATCTATCACCATCACCCCTTAAGAATTAAAAAATGTCATCTAGCTTGTTCTAATAAAACTGAGACCAAAGAAATATGGTATCTGAAGTTTTTGGGGACAAGAAGGTTAGCCTGTCTGCCCTAGAGACAGAACAGTACACACAAACTCCATATTTTAGTAATTTAATACCAGCATGTTCTTCATTGCCCAAAAAAAAACTGTGGCAAAAAACTAGGTCACCTGGCGTGTGTCTTTGCAAAATGGGGTAATTATGGGGTGTTTTCATGGTCCTGGCATTTTTATTTTGTCAAGTTATGCATTTGTTAAGTTATTTGTATTTGTTATTTTAGTTGTTATGTTATATTCTAATAGAAATTATTGCATTTTTTAAACTTGTGTTTCTTTTTCTTTTTTTATAAGAAAAAATTTAAATCTCAGTGGTAATTAGGAAAAAAAGGATGAAATTTATAGGTATACAAATTGTTATGAGCATGAGCACATGTAGACTGTACATACATTTTGAACAGGACTTTCACATATTTATTTGAGTATTTATTCATTTGGCACTTCACAGATATTTTAATTAAGTTTATGAACATAAGTATTTATGAGTTAGCAGTAGCGCTGCTCTCAACAGATATATAATAAAATGTTGCCATGTTGGTATTGTTCGTTATGTATTTAACATATTTTTGCTAACAGTACAATTACCACAAATATTGATACAAGATTTGCCTATGGCATATTATCATGTTACCAAATATATTTAAGCAGATCATACAATCAATTGCTAAAATTGAGGTTGTAGGGACCCCTTGAACTTTATTTGGAGCAGAGTTTTACATTGAATAAAAAGGTTATTTTTAAATATTTGCAAACTTGTTATATTAATGGATACTATTTGAATGAAATCCCCTGATATGATACATAACCAAAGTAGTGCAGGTGTAATGCACAGCAGACATACCTGAAATTGAATTTAGACTAAAATACATTTAAAATATGATTTTTTTTGTTGAGAACTTTACTTATTGTTAAATCGCCAGTTTGTGGTACAACGTGCTACCACCTTAAAGAGAACCAGCTCTGAAAAAGTATATACATAATAAAAAAAAAAATAATGAAACACTAAATATCCAGATTCTAATTATTAATTAATTCTAATGATGGTTTGCATTTCTGCCATATTTAAAAAAAAAATTTGCTGTGAGTAGTCAGGCAGCTAAGTCCCTGATAGCCCAAATATAATGATGCTGTATGAAGTACAGCTGTTTAATCAGCAGCAATTTGCTTGTCATAGAAAAAAAAAGTTACAATTTTGAGAATAATTACTACTAGGGGTCCATTCACACTACAACACACATAAAAATGCATTTGCGGTTAACTGCGCTTCTATGCATATTATGTCTCCACTAATTTTTCTGCACCTTTTTCTGCATAGCTAACTTTTTTCAAAGGTGTGTTCCTCTAACCAAATGGTTGTGGATGAGTGGTGAACTGCAGTGCCTTGTGCACATTTACAAGTGTTGCATAAAATCGCACAGCTCTGGAACACAGAGAAACACAGCATTCTGGCTTAAACATGGACACATAGAAATCAATTGTTTTCAATGTGTCATTGCAGTTACTTTCGTTTTTCCCTGATGAAAAACACAGGTGACTGCACATGTGTGAACGGGTTCTTATTATTATGCACCTCTGCAATGTTTCCTCCTCTGGTCTCTGTATTTAAAATGCTGCACAAAAAAAAAAAGAAAACAAGAGAAGTCACATAAACCTACCACAGCTAATACTAATTAATTAATAAATTAATAAAAGCATATAACACATGCACTCACCAGCAATGTAAAGTGCCTGTCATTGTGAAGGTGCAACTTGGAATTGTGTTTCCCTCATCTGGATGGAATACCTTTCCTTCAGTACAGAAGCTCTGGTGGTAGGTAAGGCAGTGCCCCATTGCCTATGTAGCAGGTATTTTGTAATGGCATTTTTTCTCTATCTTGTGGCCACGTGTTTCCTCGGCAAAAACATATCTCCCAGCAAGTTTCTTGCTGGTTTTTGCAGAGAAACTCGGTTGTGGTGTACGAGGCCTGACTTATGCTATAATAGTTAATCAATAGATTGAGAGTATTTATCACTAAACGGTCTGTGTGTGTATTTATTGCCATATCCCACTGCCAGGTGAAAGGTATTCCTCTCTTGTGCTGTAAATTGTGCTTGCAGTAATTTTATTCAACCAGGTGTACTGGGGGGTGAGGTTGTTCTTGGAGTTAAGGCGCAGAACAGAGAAACCCAAAATTTAACCAGCAGCTTCTTCGGGGGTGGTGCTAGACCTGATATGTAGGTTATATAGTTGTGAATTATATAGAGTCCCCATAAAGCCAGGCAAGGGCTAAGTCTGAAAATAGAATCATGTACAGGTAGGAAAGTAAAACAGCACTCATAATTGCCAAAACTCTTTTAACATTTTCTGGGCATATTACATATACGCTTCAGAAGTACAAACTCAACTCAAAAACTTGAAGAACTTAAAGAGAAGTATGGGGTTAGGTTTTTTCTGAATTTATACTACCTAGGAGGATGCAGCATCGGTCCGCTGCTGTATCTGTCCCCCGCCGGCTCTAACACTGCTCAGGGAGCTTTGAAGACTGAGCAATCGTCAGTGTTAGATCGCTCGGTTCTCAGAGAGCTGGTGAGTGTCAGTCAGCAGCTCTCTGCTCTGCCCCCCCCCCCCCCATGCTCACTGGAGTGCTGGGCTGTGGGGGAGATGGGAGCATGTGGGTGAATCCTGATTTCATTGTTGCGATCTTGCCTGAGCCTGGACCAGCTCTGTGACATCAGGTGACAGCGGGCTTCAGCCTGCTGTCTGCTGAAAACGGGTCACAGGAGTGCAGAAAGGAACTGCACTCCTGTGATCCACTGGAGAAGTACAGCCAAACAATCTTGGGCCGTACTTCTCCTTTAAGGATCCGGCATTCTATAGAATATTGCTCCTGTGACACTGTGGAGAAAGGATGGACAATGGGAGACCACTTGTAAGTGAGATATGGGAAGAAAACAGATGCCCCAAAACAAGATGTCTTTGATTATATCCAGGACTTCCCCTAGGTTTTGCTCTGTGTCCTTTCACTTTTTTCTCCTTCTGTGTCTTTCTTTTGGTTTAGGGATCCCCACATCTCCTGGGTTAGCCCAACCCTGGTGTCTTCCTTCTAGAGATCTCTTTGTGTTTAATGTAATGCTGATAATTATCTCCTGATGAAGTGAATTGTATTTCATAAAATGCATAGAGAGAAAAAACCTTCCTAATCCATCTGTGTAAAGATCATTTTACAGTTACTCTGCTAAAAGTAATACTGTATAAAAAAATCCTGTACTATGAGATGTTATAAATGGCTTTTTTTTTAAACCTGCAAGGCAAAGTTATAATGTGCTAATATGCACTGCTTATTAGCACATTGTGTGAAACGTACCCTTAAGTGAAGCTCTGGAGTGGCACACTGTCATCGCTGGGAGGGCTTCCATCTTCACCCAGTCTTCCTTCTGGGTTGATGGGCTCTGGTCTTTTGATTGAACGAGCCGTGATGATGTCACTCTTGTGCATGTGCACAGGAGCCACTGTTCACGGCACAGGGCTCTAAAGAAACGGCACAGTATGCCGATGATGTCACTGGCAGGTTCACAAGTAAATATCTACTAAACTGCATTTTTAGGAGATATTTACTGTACCTATAGATAAGCCTTACTATAGGCTTACCTATAGGTAAAAATTATACATGTAATACAAAAGACCTTTAGAGTGGGAGTAAACTCCCATTGACAAATTAATGAACTGTGATTTAATGTGCACTAATTAATATCAGCCAAGCTATGCTACTGTTTACATTTTACAATACAATACAGTACAATAAAAATACTTTTTAACAATACTAAAAGTTGTAATATATTGATGATGTACCCCTCAGGAAAAGTCCAATGGGTATCAATGTTTTTTTCTAGTACATGTATTATCACAGTACATCACCGTCTTTACCAGATCACAATCATGTTTACTTTTAGACTTTAGGTTCAACTTAACCCCTGCCCTGTGTACATTTTCGGTAAATGAATGCATCTCAAGGCAGATATACAATTGCAAAACACATTAAATCTATATGCATTCTTTCAAAATCACTACATCTATTTTACATAAACTTTGCATACATATCTAAATCTATTTTGATAGATCATTCTCTTGCACAACTGCACTCATATTGGGAGAGAGAGGGCTAGCTCTGAATTATTCTGGACTCTATTGCTTAAAGCTGGCTATAGATATAGATAGATACAATTTCAAATGAAAACTCATAGTAAAAGTTTTGGGAAAATGTATATGAATATTCTCTGAATATTTGAATGTTTGTTAAAAAGATTTTGTTTGCTTTTAACATTTGATTTTGGAATGAATGGACGTTGCTGAATGAAAACCACATACACTATTGGATTTTTTTCCCCCAAAATGAACTAATTTCTATTGTGGGTCCTTAAAAAATCTAGTCACTGTCGTTGAAAACAAACATTGATTGAACCCATTAAGAATTATAAAACAATTATAAAAAAATAAACTTTCTTACAGCATTCTTTTTGTAACAATCTATGGCCAGATTCACACAATGCTTCCCGTCAACAGTCTGAACATGTATACTGGAAGAGAGACCCATGTGTTGCTTCTCATGGGAATGCAGGCCGCACCTACCCTCCCTGAATACCAAACTTATAATACCTATTAAATAACACAAACTACTTCTTTGGCAAAGATTGTCCGCAGCACTTTTATTGGTATATTCAGATCAACAAATAAAAATTGTATTATGATAATTTTATTAATTCATAAAATTCACAAATCTCAACAATAAACTTAAAACAGGTCAGTCTTAAAGGACTCGAGCATACAGAATAATTTTAAGCCAATGTCCCCCCTACACTTATGCAGGGAGACAGATCACATGATCGTGCTTAGCGACAAGGGGGGTGGGGGAGCTTGTTTCACCTAATCTGACTAGGTGAGCACTGGCGGGAATACCTGTGTGAGGGGTCCCTATATATAATAAGCCCCTTTCCAGAAATTCTGCAGGGTCACATGACTACAGTAGGTGATGCGATATTGTGTCAATCTCACCACTGTTAGCGGAGAGATTGACATCCGCGAGCCCGTCACGGGAGCCAGCGCCGAGCTCTGTCGCTCCTCAATGGATTCCTATGGATGCACGGCATCTCGTGGGTTTGGCGAGCGTGAGAAGCACAGCCTTGCATTGCAGATTTCCAGTGCGATCCCATCGCGCTGGAAACACAAAATCGGAGGCAGGTACTGTATCTGTGCAATCCCAATCAGCCTGTTCAAACTTGAACCCGCCCCTTAAACCTCTTAAAGGGGCCCTGTCCCTAAAACATTAACCTGTGCATAACTACCTAACATTTATCCTATTATATAACTAATCTCTATGTTTTGTAAAGGGAGGGGCCTATGCCTATGCTTGTCAGGCTCAAAGCTTTAAGCCTTTCTAGTCCATTCCTTCTCCAATCACAGGCTGGGGGCAGAAAGGTGATCAATAACTATCTAAGAAAATTAGAGAAACATGAGGTCACTGACATATTGGTGCTGTTGGGTGGTTCCAAAGACTGGCTGAACCAAATTGCAAATCTTTTGTCAAAAAATCCAATTAATGTCAATTATTTAAACTGTGGGTTTTTGCTGTTCACCTGGAGTACAGGTGCTATTGGGGCCTCTTTATGAAATTGCGTGTTACCTGGCTGTGTTTGTGTATGGTCTGTGACTCACTCACTTAAACCAATCATAGAGCATGGTAATGGGTAGTTGTTATCTGTACACTTTTTTCAGATCAGTGACACATAGGGCCAGATTCACAAAGAGTTACGCCGGCGTATCAGTAGATACACCGACGTAACTCGCAATCTAAGCCTGTCGCATGTTTAAGTGTATGCTCAAACTGAGATACACTTAAACCTACCTAAGATACGATGGCTTGCACCGTCGTATTTTAGGGTGCAATATTTCCGCTGCCCGCTAGGTGGCGCTTCCATTGAGTTCGGCGTAGAATATGCAAATTAGTAGATACGCCGATTCACGAAGTACGCTTGCCCGTCGCAGTAAAGATACGCCGTTTCCGTAAGAGGTATGCCGGCGTAAAGATAAAGCTGCCCCCTAGGTGGCGTATCCCATGTTAAGTATGGTCGTTTGTTCCCCGCGTCAAAATTTTGAAATTTTACGTTGTTTGTGTAAGTCATCAGTGAATGGGGCTGGACGTAATTACGTTCACGTCGAAAGAAATAACGTCCTTGCGACGTCATTTGGAGCAATGCACACTGGGATATTTTTTTATGGACGGCGCATGCGCAGTTTGTTCGGCGCGGGGACGCGCTTCATTTAAATGATACACGCCCCCTACCCGCCGAATTTGAATTCCGCCGCGTGATTTACGCTACGCCGCCGCAACTTTACAGGCAAGTGCTTTGTGAATTAAGAACTTGTCTGAAAAACTTGCGGCGGCGTAACGTAAATGACATACGCTACGCCAGCAGAAAGATCCGCTGATCTTTCTGAATCTGGCCCATAAACTCTATTGTGGCCAATGCGTTTGAAACATATTTTTGAAAAAAATATATAATCGTGAAAACTGCATAATAATATTTAAAAGATGTGTAATATTATTAACTACTGCATGTTAAAGTTCTATAAACATAATACCAACAAAAAAAATTACAAATTCAATGTGGGTCTTAAATGTTTAATCCTATTTAAAACATTAAAGACCCTGTAAAAATCTTCACTAAGGTTAAAACAGAAATAGAGATGACAGTCAATTGAAAATAATTAGAAGCTGTTGCATTTCATAATTGAGAGGCATAACTTAGCCTTTTTTACTTTATCATTACACACAAATGACATCTCCAATTCATTACCATGACTCCTTTTAGATTATACTCTGTGATTTATAATGTAACGAGAAAACAAAATGACAAACCATAATTATGCCTAGTACATATGCAGTCAGATGATACCACAAAACCATTACTGAGATAGAAAAACAACTGAGAGTTTGCTTTAACATAATCCGTGTCTGAAAAGGTTACAGTCTAAGATTAACCCCATTCTTGTTTAGTGCACCGCAATACAAATCACAAGTAAATATTTATCTTGGTTTTGGACCGTGGCAGTACTATAGGCAGTTCCTACACCTTAGAAAGTGTATATAGTTCAAGAAAACAGATAAGGGAATATGGCACGCCATTAACTGTTTGCACCACTATACAGCACCTTAAAAGATTGCCATAAGCAGCCATTGGGGAGATAGACTATAGGATAAATGCTCATGTCAAGCATCCTTTTGTTAACATACATAATCACTGGTGACAAAATCCCTTCCTATTAAAATGAACCAGTCACTGATGGCCATTATAATAATCTTGTAGTAGGAATTTGATATTCTAAATCTCCACTCTAGAATAGTTATAATAGTGTAGCTCTACCTTTCAGGGATTACTTGATTTGTAATTATTGTTTATTTGTATTTTCTCCTTGTTATCACATAAGTGTCAGGCTGCAAGGCTAGAAGGGTTTTCTATTGCTGCCTGAGCTCAGTGCTGGCAACAGACAGTGAACTGTCATATATAAAAAGCATTGTCAGGGTTAAATAAAAGCAGTTTTACTTGCTTGTAGCAGTCTTGACAGATTGTCGATTTTCAGCCAAGAGCTCAAGCAAGAAAGGTCAGCCCTCTGAGGACCTTGCAGTCTGACAATGAATTAGGATTTCTGCTCTGACAGGAAGAGAATACAACTAATATAAAGCACACATAGCCATCCCTTAACCACATTTCGCCCTTCACATGACGATATACGAGGGCACAATTGCTCAGCTGGGCAAATGGGCGTACAGGTACGTCCCTTTTAAATCGCGGCATTGTGGGCATGCACCACGGCCTCTGTGACCATGCCTGTGTGACCCGCGGACTCGTTGTCCACCAGTGTCCCGGGATTGGGTCATGGAGAGGCAGAATGGGGGATGCCTAGTGACAGGACACTGATCACTGCTCCCGATGAGTGTCGTGTCACTCCCTAGGACACAATTAACCCCTTCAGTGGCCCATAGTGTTTAACACCTTCACTGCCAGTGTCATTTACACAGTAATCAGTGCATTTGTATAGCACTGATCGCCGTATAAATGACAATGATCCCAAAATAACATCAAAAGTGTCCGATGTGTCTGCCATAATGTTGCAGTCACGATAAAATCACAAATCACCGCCATTACTAATAAAAACTAAAAATGCTATAAAACTATCACCTACTTTGTAGACGGTATAACTTTTACGCAAACCAATCAATATACACTTATTGCGATTTTTTTTTACCAAAAATATGTAGAAGAATACATATCAGCCTAAACTGTGGAATTTTTCATTTATTTTTTATATATTTGAGGGGATATTTATTATAGCAAAAAGTCAGAATATTGCTTTTTTTTTCAAAATGGTCGCTCTTTTTTTTGTATATAGCGCAAAAAATAAAAACCGCAGAGGTGATCAAATACCACCAAAAGAAAGCTCTATTTGTGGGGAAAAAAGGACGTCAATTTAGTTTGGGTGGACCATCGCACGACAATTGTGCAATTAATTGTCTGTTAAACCGATGCAGTGCCGAATCGCAAAAAGTGCTCTGGTCAGGAAGGGGGTAAATTCTTCGGGGGTTGAAGTGGTTAAAGTAGATGTAAACCTGACTCATGAAATTTGAGCTGGGCACATATCTGCAGTGTTTTGTTATCTCTCTTCAAAGCATTATTTCCGAGTAGGTGTCTCCTGCTCCATTCTGTTATCAGTGTGAGAGCTCCAGACAATTTATTTGTCACATATGATAAAAGCAGCCAGAGTTTTGTGTTGAGGAGGATGCTATAAATAGATTAGCACTGAACTGAATGATTCAACAAACAGAGCTGAAAGTCTCTACCTATGAGGAGAGGGGGTGTGCGCCTTTCCTCCAATCAGCTGTCTTGCTGTATGCCCAGGCTTCACTGCAGTGTGGATCAGGAAGAGAAAATCTCCTAACACGATGTGAACTTTCTAAACAGTATATAAAGATGAAGACAGCAGCTATACATGTAAAACGTATGAAGGGAGATTTGTTTAATCTATGTGAATAAATTCATCCAACAGTTAGATATTTTTAAATTTTGAAACAAACTGTTGGATGAATTTATTTCTTTGGATTATCATTATTTTCTTTTTGATACTTTTTCATGTAGATGTGTGGTTTGAACACCGTTTACATATGCGGTGCGCGACTTGAGTATGCGCGCACGGCAGGACAGGGGCTTTAAAGAATTTTTGTCTTTTTTTCTTATTTATTTTAATAACATTTTTTATTTTTACACTGTTCCATTAAAAAAAAATAGGAATAAAAGTGATCCCAATTACAAGGAATGTAAACATCCCTTGTAATAGAAAAAAAAGCATGACAGTGCCTCTTCAATGTAAGATCTGGGGTCAAAAAGACCTCAGACCTCACATTTACACTTAAAGGGACATTTTTTTTTTATATTGAATATATACATATTTTTTTTTATTGCATTTAAGGCCATTGGGCAGAAGTGACGTTTGACGTTGCTTCTGTCATCCAATGGCATTGAGTCGAGTGAGGGCCATCATTCCCTCACTCAACTTAGTGCCTCTGGAGGAAAGGATTGGATCGTATCCGCCGCTACCGACGGCCCCGGAGACAACCTGACGCAGCGGGAGGGGGGTGGGCACCTCTCCCACTGCCAGTAAAAGTGATCTTGGGCGAATCCACCACGCAGACCACTTTCATCCCAAAGCGGACCGCCTGCCGTTTTGGAAAATACCAGGGTTATG
The DNA here is from genome assembly GCF_905171775.1 of Rana temporaria. NCBI lineage: Eukaryota > Metazoa > Chordata > Amphibia > Anura > Ranidae > Rana > Rana temporaria. The sequence goes on along the minus strand of NC_053493.1, from coordinate 154,345,551 downwards.
GTAGCTATCTGTAGTACAGATTTATATCGATGGTGGGTGGTCCGGAAGTGGTTAATAAAAACTATACATTTGTAGTACACATGACTTTCAATGGGAGCTTAAAAATACCACCAGAAAAGATTTATCATTTAAGTTACAAGGTTTCATATCACTAGAATACATTTTCTGCTCACTATATGAATTCATTCTTGCAACTACACAATCTATTCCTTTGTCGAGATGATATTGATTCAAAAATTGATCGTTACATCAAAACCCTTCCGAAATTACACAGCAACAATGTAGTTCTCATGTAAGGGCATGGTAAAATATTGGTCAGTGCAAATTTAAATAACTTTTCCTTCCAGTTTCTTTAAAAAACATTGATTTGCAGATTCAAGTGTTCCTGTTGTAATATATTTCTCATTGGCAGCTCTAAATTTTGAAAATAATAATTCTGCTCAATGAGGCAAAACATTACAAATGTGACAATATTTGCTTTTATTGATTGTGGGAAAAATACACACATTTATTGCAAATGGCTACAACTAATCAAGTTATTTGCTTTAGAAAATACCATATTTCAAACCAATGGAAAGTTAAAAGGTAAGTGATAAATGTATTGAATAAACCAGCGGTTCTCAAATAGGGGAGCTCCGGACATGTCTGGCTGAGCTCATACCTTTGTCACAAGCAAGCCATACATGACATCTTTCTAGTGTGTGAGTGCATGCAAAGGCAAGACCTTGAAAATTATGTTCAGGGAGAGGTGACTGTTATTTTGCCATCATCATGAAGCAGGAAGAGGTTGTCAAGTAAGAAATTGTAATATAATTTTTTTCCCAGTGGAGGGAGAAAAATGGAGTAGTAGATAGTTTCACTGGGGAAGGACAGATATCAGATGAGGTCACAGAGGTGAGGAGGAATACCAAAATGGGGACACAGAGGTGAGGGGGGTACCAGATGGTATCACATTACCTTTCTAGCAATATTTGTTAATGGCATTTGATGCAAATTAGAAGTATGTGTATAAATACACAGACCACAAAATGGTTTACATTACAGCAATTTAAACAGTCATGAATTTCACATGAATATCAAAGGGAATTGTGTTCATAATAAATGATAGAATATACTGTATGTTATGCAGACATATAGTTCTTCTGGTATTGTTAGATACTCTGCTTATATCCTTAACCTCCCTTGTAGTATGATTATTCAGATTTTAGGTGCTGAAAGCGGTACCATTATTTTGCATGGAAATTTGGCGTTTTATATTGTAGGCCTGCAATTCTTAGGAATAACTCAGGCCTCGTACACACAACCGAGTTTCTCGGCAAAAACCAGCAAGAACCTTGCTGGGAGATATTTTTTTGCCGAGGAAACCGGTCGTGTGTACATTTTCATCAAGGAAACTGTCGAGAACCTCGACGAGCCAAAAAGAGAGCAAGTTCTCTATTTCCTCGACGGGAGTCTAAATTTGGCTTGTTGAGTTCCTCGACGGGCTGGTTTTCGACGAGAAACTCGAACGTCTGTATGCTAAGAAACCCACGCTTGCTCAGATTAAAGTATGAGACGGGAGTAAAAGTAGTATTTGTAATGGAGATAACACATTTTTAAAGCTGTAACAGACTGAAAAGTGCAAATTGTCTCTTACCAAACTTTTATTTAACACGCAAACACATGAAATTAGCAAAAGCAGCCCCAAGAGTTTAGCCAGTGGAATCGAACTTCCCCTGCCGTTGCATGTGTTGTATGTCACCGCGTTTGAGAATGAGGAAATTTTGGCTTGACAGTGTGTACGCAAAGCAAGCTTGTCGAGTTCCTCGACAAGCCTAACAAGGAACTCGACGAGCAAAACGATGTGTTTCGCCCGTCGAGTTTCTCGGTCGTGTGTATGAGGCCTCACTTAAATCTGTCCAGACAAGAGTCTAGTAGACATCTCAGGTATAATAAAATTTGAAACACAAAATCATAAATTATAATATAATATAATAAATACATATAAATAATTATAACAAATAATATAATAATAATAAATAATAAACTATTACTTTTAATTTTTTAATGACAAATTTTCCCACAAATCACTGTCGCTCAATTCTGCAAGTGATTCCAATTTATTATCGCTGTTTTTTAGCTGGTCTAAAACCACTTTTGACATAAAGTGACACTTTTTGGTTGCTATGGACAATCTCCAGTTTCCAGGCAGAAAGAACAGTTTTTGTTATATAAAAGTGCATGTAGGACACTAAGCAGACCACTAGGGACAAAGGGGGGGGGGGGGTATTTTTTTCATACAGTACTGTAATCTATAAGATTACAGTATACTGTATGCATTGTGTTTATTTACTTTTTTTAATTTGGCGCCGATCTCCACCCCCTTGCGTCGTAACGTCGCAGGGAACGGAGCTCGGCAGCACTCGCACTTTGAATCGAGTCGGGAGGACACTGCTCGATCACACAGCGAGGAGGCATTGCAGGATCCAGGGACAATGTAAGTAACTCTGCCTGTGTACACTTGTCCCAAGTCTGACTCGGGGTTACCGCTTTTGGTCCTGAAATTCCACCCCGAGCCAGACTCCGGAATACCGCTCAGAGGGTTAAAGTAGCAAATGAAAGAAATTGCAACTAAACCTAAAGAAAATGCAAAATGCTTACATGTTTTGATAAATTAATCGATTGGACAAATATTTTGCCAAAATTATTTCAGACATGGAAAGTGGAACAGCAATAAAAAATAAATAAAAAAAAATGTGGAGAAAAATAAACATTTTAACCTAAGGGGCATATTATTTATAAAGTAGTAAATCTTCCCTGAACATTCACTGTGAGTGATTCAATCACTAGGTTAGAAAGACTTGACCTTCATTAAATGTTCCGTGAATGTCACATTCACCACTTTATAAAGTTTCCTATGTCTTAAAAGCACATTCTGTAAATTCATATCATATACCGAAGGTGATGAATCCCGATATCCTTTACAAAGTATTTCCTACCTTTGTGATGTTTTCTTGTATTTTCTCCTGGAAGAAAAAGTTAAAACATGAATCCTAGGAGAACATCTTCTAAAAAGGATGCCATCACTCATACACATGTAAAGTGACTGTTGTAATGAAGGTGGGTGGCGGACAGACTGCAGGGAAAGTTGCTGAATTCACAGTTACAGGGGTGACCAGGAAAATTATTTGATGAATTGTATATGATATGAGACTGTGAAGCTGCACAGTTAGGTCTTTCCAACACAAGAGGGATCTGATGTTCTAAATGGTATTCATTATTAGTAAACTTGATTTAAAGCTTTGTTTAAAGCAAGAATCTTTTAAAACTATAGACACATAGTATGGAAAATACCAGAAACTGTTCTGGAAATGCAAAGTGGTATTGGTTACTAAAACAGAAAACTCAGTATACATCATTTATGTTTTACCCAGTTTTACGGATGGCCAATTACAAGGATATTTTGTAAAAACATATTGGTGAAACAAAATGAGGGTCATAAGTGACCCACAATTAATTAATGTATTTTCAAAGTCATGCTTCAACTGTGTATGGTATTTCAATTTACTTCCCAAATATAGCTTAGGTAAAACCAGCCCTGTGACACTAATGCCAAGCAGATGCTGCAACAGCAAAAAAAAAAGTAACATGTATTTATAAGCTCCTGGTTACCCACCGCTAAATTTACTAAGGGATAATTTGGTAATGTTGTAATCCAGAGCAATCACCAAGATTTCTCCAGAGAACAAAATCTTTAGTGCCTTATGCTGAAAACTGATAAAAATTGTGAAAGACTTAAACCAGTATTAAACCCAAAAACAAAACTTCAGTTTAAAAATAGAAAACTGATGATACCAGATTTATTGGTAGACATTTTACCTGTATTTTAACCTAGGTGATCAAGCCAGTAATACACTTCTTGACTTTGGGTATATAGGAGCAGCAGAGACACCTTGGTACAGCGGCATTGTCAATCTGGGGGAGGGTAGTGTTCGTGTGTTTAACAGATTTAGATGGACTTGACCAACAAATGTAAGCCAAACTCCAGCTAACACTTTTTTAAGCAAATCTAACTTTAGTGCAGTATGACCTATCGGTTTAAAGTGAAATGATATGAATTCATATAAAAACAAATGACACTAACTTAAATTACAATATAAAGTGCATATAAATGTGAATAAAATATAATATGTACAAAAGACCAATTCACAGTATTTAGTTTATAAACTCCAAAGGTGTTCCAAAGGTCAAAAAACAATGTTTAGTGCTAATAGTTCAAGATAAATTATTGTGTACACTCCGTGTAATCCAACACCAATTACACTAGCTGCTCATCTCAATCACTAATATACAAGGGTCTTGCCCTTTAGCCGGGTGGCAATAGCGCTCCATACCTCTGCAGATGTGCTCAGGAACTTAATCACCACCAAGGATTTCCACACTCTCCAAAAAGCAATTACCAGTACATCCAGTGAAATGTTGCTCAAAAATAATTTAAATACTGTGCAATGAGGATTTTTAAGCACCATATAATTAATAAAACATTACAATACCATAATCTTATAATTGAGATTACGGTAATTACAAATCTCCCCCCCCCCCCCATGGTGCTTTTTTTTAAACTAGAGAGACCTTTTTGGAGTGGAGAATTTACAACGATAGAAGTTCACCAGATATAAGAGGGCATGTAGAGGAGGGGAGAGGAAGAAAAAGGAGAAGAGACCGATAGGGCAGGGGATTTACAATATTAGCGGAGTAGAATTTAAACAGGCAGAAATGTAAACAAATTTGCCACAGGAGTACATGGATTTGTAAAAAAATTGGGGACACTACATTCGTTACTAAAGCTATAAAGAGTTTGAAGAGAAGGAGGAGGTTATAATGCGTCCAGCTGATAAAGGTGGAGGAATCGTGGTAATGTTAAAAGAATGGGAATTGAAAGGGGACAGCCGTTTTAGGCCCCCCTTTCCTCATGGGATCATGGCATTAGGTCTAGTTAAGGTTGCAGGTGTAGTTAGAGTCAGGATTGGTTAACAAAGCGTAGGTGGTACTGGGGTTATTAGTTCAGGAGTTTAATTAAGGACAGGAGAAAGGTGAGCTTCAGGTGAACTGCTAGGATTGGTTAACTATGTCAGGTGATTTTAGAAGGTGCTGGAAAGGTTCTCAGGGATTGGTTAAAAGGGTCAGATGATTCTGGGAGAACATGCTAGAAGCCGGTACCGGCCTATTTAAGGAACAGTGAAGTTTGGGTCAGTACCAGTTCCGGTCTGAAGATTACAGGAGGACTCCTCGCCCTACCCCCCCCTTTTTGTCGCGGCCGATTCATGTGGTGGCTCCCTTCGGTTTCAACTGGAGGGGAGGTTTAAGTGAAAGTTGATTAAAATACGGTATCAGCTCGAGTCTAAGTGGCTGGGCTGAATATGGTAATTTGTGAGAAAATTTGGTTAGATTTAGTTTATATGCAGAAGTTGATGTGATAAATTATAGTTTGAAACCAATGAATCAGGCCGTGGCCAATACCATTCCAAAATGATTAAAATTTTGTGACTAATGTTAAAATGAGAATTTAAATAAAGTTATTTTTTGATAAATCATTATGGTGGGTTTGTTTGATTTCTCTATGCATGGTGTGTGGTTTTGCATGATGCCTGTGATCCCATAATACAAACAAGTAATTGAGAAAATATTGGGTGATAGAAATACATACAAAATACAGTAAAACCTTGGTTTTAGAGTAACTTGGTTTTGAGAGTGTTTTGCAAGACAAGCTAAACTTTTTAATACATTTTGACATGATATACAAGCGATGTCTTGATATAAGAGCAGTGTCTTGTCACAACCGTGTATAAAATAGAAGAGAGGTGCCTCTAATTGTAGCAATATGGTTATATTTAATGAAGGGATAACATTTAGCAACATATTGCTACACTTAGAGGCACCTCTCTTCTCTTTAATACTCATGCTGGATTTTGCTTCTATTCCCCTTTGTGGATGGACATTTTATGGTTACACAACCTGGTCACATTGCTGTAAACTGAAGGACCTATGAATAAATGATTGTGGAACAAATCATTTGGGTTTCCATTATTTTCTATGCGGAACTTTGCTCTGATATACAAGCATGTTTTTGGAACGAATTATGCTCGCAGTCCAAGGTTTTACTGTATTGTATAATAACCCCAGCCCAGTTAAAGAGCAAGGCGCTTGTATATACATGATTGAGGTAAGCAGCTAGTGTAATTGGTTCAAGGTAAATTTCTATGTGCACCCAGTGTAATCCAATGTAATCCACCACCATATACCACTTATAGCTGAAGACTTTAGATTATATGCTCCAAAGGTGCTCACTGTCCAAACTGTGGATTGGACTTTTGTACATACAGGTATTATATTGTATTCATGTTTATCTACGCACTTTACATTGTGGTATTTTGAGTTCGTATTTTTTGTTATATATGTAATGCATGTCATTTGTTTGCACATTGAATTCATATAATTTTACTCTTAGGGCCCTTTCACACGGACGTATAGTCCGTATAGTCCGTTTTCATCTGATCCGATCCACCAGATGGATGGAAAATAGGGTTTCCATCCGTCACACTTTAGCGTATCGAAGCAGGTCGGATGTCAGCGGGCATGTTACCACTGTGAAAGGGGCCTAAACCGTTGGGTCATATTGCATTGAAGTTTGATTTGCACATTAACACATGTCAGTAGTGCATTTCTTTTGATTATATTGGGATTTTGCCGGACTTTTTTAAGGAATAATATTACCATTGGTGCAGGAACATGTCAGTGCTGGTTGCAATATTTTTTTTTTGTCTCTGTGCTACCCAGCAATAGTGCAAATGATTAACACAGAGATAAAAATATTTTAATTTCACCTACAGCAACAGATGTTTCCCTGTTGGGATAAAGGATTAACCACTTGGAGTCCCGGTCATTGTACAATGACGCCCACAAGGTGGCTCTACAATGCCAGGAGGACGGCTCCTCTGGCCACCGATGCGCATGCCTGGCAAGGACGTGGATCTGTGTATGTAAACACACAGTTCCACGTCCTGTCAGGGGGAGGAGACGGATGCTGTGTTCCTTGTACATAGGGACACAGATCAGTCACCTCCCCCATTCAGTCCCCTCCCCCCACAGTTAGAATCACTAGTAGGGAACACATCACTAAGCTGTACTATAATACATTTTAGTTTTTGGGTGTAATACCACTTTACATGACTGCATTTTTCCAGTGTACATAACTATGTAAATGCAGCAAATAAGCGATTGCACAATCACTTATGTAGCGCCCCCTTACTTTCAGTATGGGCACTACGCTAAAGTTAGTGGGGAATGGGAGAGTTATTTTGCTCCCATTCGCAATTTTCTAAATTGGGGCTGGTGTCCTTTCAGAACTGTCCTGTGGGTCAGTCTGCGTTCCAGGGGTGCGATCCCACCCCTGGGCGACAGTTGACGCTAGAAGGGTTCTGACAGAGTCACTTCCTCGCTGGGCATGCTGGGGAGGGATATATCTGTGACAGACGCCATTGATTTGTGTTCTTCTTCGTGGGGTCCCGGTTCCAGGTGCGGCATCCACCTTTAGGGTGCGCGCATCCATGGACCCCGCCTGCGTGGCCCACCTGGCCGAATTTGCAGGCTACACAGAACCTCATCCGGAGGTAAAAGGGGAATCCAGTGACTTACTGGGTCCCCAGTTCTATTGAGAGGATCCCAGGCTGGGTGCCGTTCGATTGGGGGGTCGGCTTGAGGAGAACCCGGAGGCAGGTTGTCCAACAGGGCTTGAACGAACCAATCGGGGATCTGGTGACTGGAATGCTGACAGGTATGCTTTGCTGTCATCCGGTGACCTATGCTAAAACTTACTTGGAGGATTCTCTCCAATCAACCATCTAGTTCGCTTAAAGTAATAGGCCTGTGGCAGAGGCCCTAGAGCCAGGTATGTGAGAGAGACCTGTTCCTCCCAGCAAATCTAAAGTGACACCTCGGCTGCCAGTCTTATGATAGGGGCCTGTCCGGGGGCACTTCACCCACTCTGGCTGGAGTGGCGACGAATCATAATCTGATACTACTGAGAGCAGGATTGCTCGGTTCATATCCAGGCCTGATACTGCAAGGTTCTCTTTTTTCTTCATCAACCTTTTCTTCCTATTTGATGTTGGCCGTGTTGGCCTGGAAATAAAGCATTGGAAAACCCTTTATTCATTGTCTGGACCTTCACTTACTACCCTGTTTCTCCAACTGCACTCCTAGACCACATTAAGGTAACTCAATATGCCGATTCCAACAACAAATCAGTGGCTCCTGCAGGGGTAGCGCTACACTTATGTAGCTTGGTCCCAGGGATACAGTGATGTATTGTGAACAAGTAAAAGGAACAATGATGACATGATCATAATGATTTTCACAGCAGTGAGTAGGAGAACATTCTTTGAGCTGAATGTCTGACTATTGACACACAACTTTATTTAATAAAGCACTGCTAGTGTGTACAAGGACAACAACACATAGCAAATGGTCACACGTCTTTTTGTTCCTTGTGACTGACTGCTAAAGCCTGATAAAAGGTGAGCTTTCGTACTTCTCCACATAATTCTTTCATTGTTTTGTCAAAGAAGCTTGCCATATTTCCTTTTTATTGCCTTTGGCTGTGGTGTTATGTGCTGACTGTTTATCATAGCTCAGTATAAATAGCTAGACCTAAATGTTCACTATGCAGGTTATTTTCAAGGCTACATGTGCAACACACAACACAATAATCCTAATTTATGCAGTAATGGTTTCAAACCATCCGTATATACCCACAACAGCCATTAGGGACTGTAGCTTAGCAGTTAGAGTGAAAAATGGTGCTGAATAGGGTGGTAGTCTAAATATAAGGCTGTCATGAGGAAACCTATTATAGTAAAACAACTGTCATGTTTTATAAACTGGTCAAGCGGTGACAGTGTTGTTAATTATTCTGGTATCAGCTATTTTAACATGAGAGACACCTGTGGGAAGCATGCAATGTTCTAAATATAACTGTAATGGAAGAGCAAAAATGATATATTTTAATATAGACATTTTTATCACGCTCAAATGTTAATATCCTGACCCTAAATGAAGACAATCTGGTTTTGGTGTTGAGCAAAACTAGGCATGGTAAAGACACTAGAGAATCTCTGTCCCTGCTGCCTCTAGATTGAGAACTGATCGATTAAAGGCCACTGATTACTTAGTTCTTGGTCTTCTGTGGGCAGAGAGCCAGTGATTGTCAGTCACCGGCTCTCTGCTCTGCCCCTCCAGTGCTTACTGGCACGCCGGACTGTGGAGGGGAGGGAGCAGCTGTCTCAGTTTTCCAGCAGCTTGCTGAGAGGCTGAGTGGTTCAGTGGAAAATGGTGTTATTCACAAAAGAGAGCTGGGAAAATTGAAACCATTGTTTAAGATTTTAGTTTAGCACACAGGAAGGTTAAAAAAATGCAGAATTTATATAAGGAACATATAGGTAGATTCAGTAAGAGTTAGGCCGGCTTATCAGTAGATAAGCCGACCTAACTCAGAATCTACACCAACTTATGTTTAAATGTATTCTCAAACAGAGATACGCTTAAACATATCTAAGATACTTGCGCCGTCCTATCTTAGATTGCAATATTTCGGATGGCCGCTAGGTGGCGCTTCCATTGCGGTCGGCGTAGAATATGTAAATGAGTAGATACGCCGATTCACGAACGTACGCCCGGCCGACGCAGTACTTTTACGCCGTTTACGTTAGAGATAGGGCACCTAAAGTTAGAGCTTAGCCCTACATGGAATAGTAATGTTAAGTATGGCCGCCGTTCCCGCGTCGCAATTCGAAATTTTTACGACGTTTGCGTTAGTCGTCCGTGAATCGGGATTTACGTCGTTTACGTCCACGTCAAAATCAATAGGCCCGTGCGGCGTACTTAGCCGCAATGCACACTGTGAAATGTAGGCGCCCAGGGCATGTGCAGTAAAAAAAAACGTCAAAAACGTAAGGTCAAGCCTTATTAACATAAAACACGCCCCCCTTACACACATTTGAATTTGGCGCCCTTACGCCCGCCCGCTTTAGGCTACGCCGCCGTAACATAGCAGGCAAGTACATTGTGAATCATGTACTTGCCTCACTAACTTACGGCGGCGTAGCTTAAATGCCTTAAGCTACGCCGCCGCAAAGTTGCGGCAACATACCTGAATCTAGGCAATACTTTTTTTTCTGTACTTAAGAACTTAAGAACTTCTGTACTGAAAAAGTAGATACAAAAAAATTGAACCACCACATCTAGGTCTGGAAAGGTGCAATATATACAATTGTTGTTTTTGGGTTTGGTGATGTTTTAGAGATATAACTAAACTCTTTTTTGTTTGTATTTCTTTAAATGCATGATCTCTTCCTGTGTGCTGAAGCTTGGAATTATTCAACTGTTTAGTAGTATTAAATGCCTGGTGGATCCTTACAGTTCCTGGTGCTTCACTACTTTGAGTGGCAACGATATAGCAGCCGATCCTTTAGTTGTTCCGTTGTCTCTCCCAGTGTGCATGCTCTTACTCCCCCTGATAGGAGGCGCTGCACATCCTTATATTGGGTCTTCGAAAACTGCCTCACATGACTCATCAGCTTGAGGGGTGGCACCAGTAGGTTGAATGAAATCAGAGCCTGCTAGTGTGCGACAGCGTGCAGTGACATCACCGCGTTTACACAAGGAGGAAGGGCTCCTGTTTCATGCCGGCCGGCATTTGTTTTTATACGCTCGATTGCACTTTACCTGTGTAAGTAGCACTTTTATCTTTTAATAAACCCGCTCTGTACATATTACACTATGTTGCGGTCTCCTTCTCTATATGTGGCATATCGTTGGGCTGCCTGATACGGTCTAAGAAGATTACCCCACGTTAAACCTGTTCATATCCCTCCGTGGATTCCCTGATTGTTTGGTTTATGCTGCATCTTTGATCCATCCTGTGCTGCGATTCCTTACCCTGGATATCCTGCTGTGGAATATAGATAACGCTGTTATTTATTTACCCTCTGGTAAGCCTCAGTCCATGTGGTGGCGGTTCACATAATCATCAGAGCACCAGGTGTTGTCTGTTCTGGATATTCAACTGTCTTTGGACTTTATTATCACTTTTGTATTATTCACAAAGGACTTGATTGCTGTTATTTAAAAGTTGGCGCGTTTTTTTCTTTTTTCTTTACATGTTTGTGTTAGGTCACGTGATTGCTGCCTTCTTTATTTCATAATCACAAAATATTTTTTGGTTAGCGCAATTTTTCTTTTCCTTATCGCATCCCTGTCCTGATCTAAGTGTCTGTAGTTCTACCAAGAACATTTAGGACAGCTCAGATAATACAAAAGGAGATCCAGCATTTGCTGTCAGTCAGTGCTCTCTCCTCAGCCTGCTGGCCCGGCTGATCTGCTTTACTTTTCTTTTCATCTTATTAACTCCTGCAACACATTGAGCCTATCTGAGTGTCCACTGTACATTATAACCTGATTGGCAGATTGTCTTTGGATTTGTAAGATGCCCACACACAGAAGCACAGATTGTCTAAAACAATATTGATCCCAGACTTGTTCATAATTTAGTGTCTATGCTGATTGGGTCATTGGTCCAGCAATGCCCCATGTGGTAGAATTCTGAAAAGAACTCATAATGTAATCATCAAAGGTATATTGGCTGTTAATAGTAGTATATCCACAGTTTGTATTTTCATCATGTTCTCCCAGCTAATGATTATATGTGCACAAAGAGATGTAACCTGGGTTACTGGTGTAACATCGCTGAAGCAAATCATTATATATAAGGAGAGGAAGTTCTATTAAGACAAATGGTGAATGTATAAAATGCATTACATGCCCAACACAAAGTGAAAATATTTTGTATAAACAAGCAAACAAATAATTTTAGACACTGTTAAGTGATCATAGATAACTGACATCTCGAGAACACATAATGCAGGCCACATCTTAACAACAATTGTAAAACATATAAAAAGTGTGTCTGCATCAGGCAGTCAGTATGCTGCTAATTAACATACAAGTGCCATTGTAGAAGCAGTAATTGTTTTTTTAATCATCTGCTCAGCCTTTATTGTAATAATTAAAGGTACAGGAAGAGAAAATGGGTCAGGCCTCGTACACAGGACCGAGTTTCTCGGCAAAAAACAGCAAGAAACTTGCTGGGTCTTTTTTTTTGCAGAGGAAACCGGTTGTGTGTAAATTTTTCGACAAGGAAACTGACGAGGATCCCGTCGAGCCAAAAAGAGAGCATGTCTTCTTTTTCCTCGACGGGAATGGAGAAACTTGCCTTGTCGAGTTCCTCAACAGCCTAACAAGGAACTCGACGAGGAAAACGATGTGTTTCGTCCGTCGAGTTCCTCGGTCGTGTGTACGAGGCTTTAGGCTTTGTAAATAATGGCCAGCCTGAGAAAGATTGTTCCCCCTTTCCCCTCTTGGGAGTAGTCCATGTTTCTTTTAATTACTACAGGGACACCAGGGGATGTAAAGGGGGTGCTGGCTGAATAGAGACCTATTAATGCTCTAAAAAGGTACATGGTTATAAATGAGAAGCATAATGACTGCCTTTTGTATGGTCTCTTGATTATTAAGTATAGTTATTCTTTACATACATAAGGTGAATATGACAAAATATAAATGGAAAACACTAACATTTCCAACACGTGAAAGTCCATTTTAATTTGTACTCAACCAAATTAGCAATTTTTTTTTTTTAGAATGTGCCCATGGTTATTGACTAAATGAGTACTCCATCTGCATTGTATTCAAGATTCAAAATGAAAGACATGCTCATATGATTGTAATAAGCTTAAGACTGAATTGACAATGCACAATGAAACTTGCACAGGAAATATACATCCCTGTACTGCCAAAATATAGCTAATATTTAAGGGTTTAGTTTACCTAAATTGTTTGTGTTTGGTAGGGTACTAGGTGGTTTACTTCTCCACAATCTAAGTCTATCTAATAGTGAAATATTTCTGCTTGAGTTCCCATGCTTACTTGCACACAGAAGTAGGAGCATCATATCTCCATGATGGAGAGAATGAGAGCAAAAATCTTTGCTTCTGGAAACACCATGGGGCAGATCCACATAGAAATTATGCCGGTGTATCTCTTGATACACTGCGTAATTTCAAATTTTGCGTGTTTTGATATCCACAAAACAAGATACGACTAGATCCGACAGGCGTACCTCTTAGTACGCCGTCGGATCTAAGCTGCAATTTTTCGGCAGCCGCTAGGTGGCGTTTCCGTCGAATTCTGCGTCGAGTATGCAAACTAGCTAGTTACGGCGATCCACGAACGTACGTCTGGCCGGCGCATTGTTTTTACGTCGTTTGCGTTCTGTATTTTCCGGCTTATAGTGAAAGCTGCTATTCTGAGGCGTACTCAATGTTAAGTATGGCCGTCGTTCCCGCGTACAATTTTGAAGTTTTTACGTTGTTTGCGTAAGTCATTCGCGAATAGGAATTTGCGTAGAATGACGTCACCGTCGTAAGCATTGGATGGTTCCGGTTTAATTTCGAGCATGCGCACTGGGATACCCCCTCGGACGGCGCATGCGCAGTTAAAAAAAAACGTTGTTTACGTCAGGTCACAACGTAATTACATAAAACACTCCCCCATTACATCTATTTGAATTACGCGCCCTTACACCGCCAGAGATACACTACGCCGCCGTAACTTACGGCGCGGATTCTTTGATGATTCGAAAAAAAAAGATAAGTTACGGCGGCGTAGCGTATCTTAGATACGCTGCACCCGGGGCAAAGGTACGTGGATCTGCCCCCAAGAGGTATGAAACAACTGTCAAGCCTTGTACACAACTGATTTTTCCGGCAGGAAAACTGCCAGGAGAGCATTTGGCCGTGTGTATGCTTCCTAGCAGTTTTCCCGTCAGGAAAACAGTCGGGAATCCTGACGGGAAAATAGAGAACCCTGCTCTCTATTTTCTCGTTGGGATTCCCGGCAGAGTGTTTCCTGCAGAGAAAAACGATCGTCTGTATGCCTACCTGCCTTGTAATGAAAACAAGCAATGCTCGATAAGACTGACGCATGCGCGGTAGCATACAAGGTTAGTGTGGGGTGTAGCAAGATGGTGGCGACGGCATCAAATGTGACGAGCGCCGGCTCGTCGTAGTCGATGATGTCACCGCATTTTTGCAATTCAAAAGAACAGTGATTCTTTTGAATGGCCGTATGTATGCACAGCTTTGCAAGAAAAGCTTGCCAGGAATCCCGTCAGGAAAACCAAAGTTTTTTTCCTGACGGGATTCCTGGCCGTGTGTACAGGGCCTCAGTCCGCTGAACTCAACACATAACAGAATTATCACTTTATAGTGTGAAATTACCCCAAAGTCACCTAACCAGGGAACCCTTATACCTAGAACTGAGAATATATGAAGAACCTCACTACTTTCAGACAAGACTACTTTTCCAGAAAATAATCAATGTGTAGCTCTCTGGCGGTAAAGGAGGAGCTTTGCATCAGCTTAAATTTTGGAATTGATAATAAATAAATGTATTAAAACAAATATTCAATACCATCACAACATAAAATTAGGTTAACTTTACTGTATTTGCAAAACATGTTGTAAATTTCAAAAAGTTCTACCCTCCAGAAAGAGTTTTTCCATACTAACCCCATTTGCATTGAGATACAATTATACCATACCTGTTCAATAAAAAGGACCAATCCACCTGATGCATTTGTTCTCTTAACAAATGTTACTGTTCTCTCTTTACATATAAGACGCCGCATTAAATAAATGTCCAATAATTTATTTGAATGCTCTTTAATATGACCATCTCCTACTATGTTCCATTTGATCTTTTAATAATTTATCAGCTCCCGTCCCAGCCTAGCTATTTTTAAAACAAAAGATCACTGTTTAAGTTGAGTAGATTATACTGAAAGACTTAGGCCTCGTACACACGACCGAGGAACTCGTCGGAAAAAACACATCGTTTTCCTCGACGAGTTCCGTGTTAGGCTTGTCGTGGAACTTGACAAGCTTGCTTTGCGTACACACTGTCAAGACAAAATCTCCTCGTTCTCAAACGCGGTGACATACAACACATACAACGGCAGGGGAAGTTCAATTGCACTGGCACAGCTCTTGGGACTGGTTTTGCTAATCTCATGTGTTTGCGTGTTAAGTAAAAGTTTTTTAAGAGACGATTTGCACTTTTCAGTCTGTTACAGCTTGAAAAATGTGTTATCTCCATTACAAATGCTACTTTTACTCCCATCTAATACTTTATTCTGAGCAAGCGCGGGTTTCTTAGCATACACACGCTCAAGTTTCTCGTCGAAAACTAGCCCGACGAGGAACACGACGAGCAAATTCAGACTCCCGTCGAGGAAAAAGAGAACTTTCTTTTTTGCTCGTCGAGTTCCTCGACAGTTTCCTCGATGAAAAACATACACACAACCGTTTTCCTCGGCAAAAAAGCTCTGCCACCAAGTTTCTTGATGGATTCTGTCGAGGAAACCGGTCGTGTGTACGAGGCCTCACATTAAGTGTTTCCTTGTAGACAAGAAATAAGTTGAATAATCTTTTCTGTCTAAGGAAGGTCACCTTGGGAATGTAGTCCTAGGCTAAATTTAGTTCATTTAGTAACATTAAATTAAATCACATTTCAAATGTTCACCCCAGCCTGCAGCACGCCAGTTTAATTTAGGAGCATCCAGAGATCCTTGGGACATCAATGCCTAACCTGATCGCTAGATCCATTAAAGCTATTTAGGTCAACTCTCCTGTCCGCTAACAATGTGTGTAAAACTAGAACAAAGTCTGCATTTGTAAACTGTGAAATCACATACAGGGATTCAACTATGTATAACAATGTTTGAAAATTAGAATTTAAATAACTTGCATTCATGTCCAATCTTTTGAGAATACGTTTTGAAAGCACACCCCGAAGAATAAAATATCGATACTTCCAAATTTGATATTTGCACAACAGTTTATCAAGCACAGAATTTCAGTGAAAAATACACATAGTTCATTTTAGGGCACATAAATGTTTGGGGAAAATATAAAAGATAAGGTTGTGTCAAGTAAATATATACCCAACAGGTCAAGCTTTAAAAATGTGTGCAGCCGTAAAACGAACTTTGATACCCTAAATTCTCCATAGTCTATACTTTAAAATCCACTACAGGTCATCACTTTGGGGCTGGCCATAAATAATGGGCCTAGAACTATTGCTCACACTCCAATGTGCTGGGTGTGTTTACATTCCTAATTGTTATTGTGGGGTCAGAGTAGACACATTCTCATAGAGAAACATGCACATCTGAGGCTGTCAATCACTTTCTGCATGTGAGGTGGAGAGGGGGGTGTGGAGCTGGCTCCCGAATGGAAAAAACTTTCAGAAGTGACTCATGGGGAGAGCAGGATCCACACTGACTGAGGCGCTAGACTGAGGCAAGTACACACAATAGAAGGATATGCTTTGCTCAATTTTCATTTCAGAGATTTACAGCCACGTAAAAGTGTATTTCCACTTTTTCTGTCAAATTTAAGAAACCTCATGAAAAACATGTTTGTTATGTGTTCCCATTCACACATCATTACCTATTTTTTATATGTATATTTTTACCTTTTAGATGCTGGAAGAGAAGGTCTCATGGCTGACTGCAGGCCGTTGTGAACAGTCTCACAGTATCTCTGTCCCCACACAGACTGGGGACACACTGAGCCATCTCTAATTAACATACAGTGGAGCCCAACTTCTAAAACGTCAACCCTTTGTTAGAACAGGCAATTTCCAAATCTAGTTTACAACTAATAACAGAGATCTGCCAGCGCAGTGTAGACAGGCTTACGTATGTACACATTAACTCCATAACCCCCTTGCATTCCACAGGAAATATCAGTTTGGGAGTAAAATGTAAGATCAAGTAAAAAGCTAAGCAGCAAATATTTTTTTTAAATAGTTATGTAATGTCAATGAGAAAATGTAACAAATTAAAGGGGTTGTAAAGACAAAAATATTTTCCTCTTAAATTAAAGTCTGACAGTAGCTGATAAAGTAAAAAGTAATGTTTTGCATTATAACTAGTTTGATACCTGTTGAAATCAAACTGTTTTATTCACCTCCGTCACTCCTGAATTATTATTCTCACTGACTTTCTGGTTTGCGGTGCGCATTCATTCTTGCTACATCACGGCCTAATGGGAACTACAGTTCCCATTAGGCTTAGCCTCCATCCCTGTGAGGGATAAGAGAGCATCTTCATGCAGGGCTGTAGTCATAGGGAGGGGGTGAGCACATTCTGCTTTCCACCATGCAAAACGGCTCAGATGCTGGTGGGAAGCAAGAATAGGAGAGACAGGAAATAGCATTTTCAAACCTGGATTACTGTATTTTGGAGGTTAAAAGGAAAAACGAGGTAAGTGATATTTAAATGCTCTAGCTTACAGCAATCAATTGATCTAATAAAAAACGAACCTTTAGTGTGGGTTCTTTCACTTTTACGATAATGCTTACTGCCCCCTCTGTAAAAGGGTAGTATAGCAACAGCTGACAGGTGTTCAGCAGGTACTACATAAAAAAAATAACCAATAGGTGCACAATCTCTACACCAAATAGAAATCATATACGGTATGTAATGCAATACATATACAACTAAAATGCAGATCTCCCAACTGTCCCTGATTTGGAGCAATGTCCCTCTGTCCCTCTTCCCACCTCATTTGTCCCTCATTTTGGTCTGATCTACATAGTTGTATATAAAATGCACTTTTTATCTTTTAAAAAGTGTTTCCCAGTGCTAAACCTTTTATCCAATTGCTAAATTGCTGCTTTTGTAAATTTTAAAGGTTGCAAACCCACTCCTTAACCTACACGGTTAAGGAGATATTTTCATAGAAACGGGCACCGCTGTCTACGGTGCAATGCGCGCCATAGACAATGCCGCAGGCACACTGAGTTTTTGTGAATGGCATTAACGGGGTTAATGTCGTGTTTTCGGGCATGCACGGGGACCTGTGACAGGTACCATCACTGCTCCAGCCAATCACAGCGCCAGAGCGGCGAAAACAGGAACTAGCGACGAGGGGACATGGCGGCGACGGTGAACGGGACTGAGGCAGACTTCGGGGCTTCGATCTCAGGTAAGTGACACATCATGAGCAAGTATGCTGTGCATACTAGCTCATTATGCCTTTCTCTTGCAGGATATATATAAAAAAAATATCAGAGGGTTTACTTCCTCCTTAAAAGCCAATATAAAAGAATAGTAGTGGTAAAAAAAGCCCTTGTGGATTTAATTAACCTTTTTTTTTTAATTCTCCTTTAAGGGGTTGTGGCAGGGAGCGTGTCCTATGCCTACATACATTTGCTAGTAGGTGTCCCTCATTCCCATCTCAAAATGTTGGGAGGTATGGAGATGGAAAACAAAAGCATTGCATATATATATACACAGTGAACAGACCTAAATTATCATAGGACATAATTTGTGCCACTGTTTACATATTTTTCACCTTTTAAGTCAAACATACATCAAGGAAGTCAACAATCAGTCTTCATGAAGGAAGGTTACCACTAATAATATCAAGGGTAATCAAGGGTAATCAAGGGTAATATCAAGGTAATATCAAGGGATCTTAACTCAAAATTGGCAATTTTCCAGTTAAATGAGAGCAGCTAAAAAGACATGCAGTGCTTTGAGAGTGCCAAACCACCAAATGTGCAAGCCTTTTACCAGATATGAGAGATCTCTATATAATAAAGAGATCAACTGAACTTACTGTAAAAGATAAAAAGGCAGCATCATGTACTGCCCCTCAGATTAAAGATGTTGCAAAGAATCCCATAAAAATGCACCAGTTTCCTCAGAGTTCATAGAAAGGAACAAATAAAAAGTACCACTTAAAGTCCATGCTTTATTTACATGAAAAGTTACTCACAAACATTTCACTGACAAGGCATGTAACACTGCGTCATACACCGGCTGGCGTGATGACGTCACAGACCAAAGCCCCATTCAGGAGATACTGGTAGCTGCTTAGTGCTGCCTGTTTTTTTTCCTTTTTTTAAATTGCTGAACATTGAGGGAATCTGAATTTAAAATGCCATGGCTGTGAAGCACGGCATTGTGGCAACAGCATATGTATAGCCATGTCAGACTGTAATGTTAGAATTTAATTGGGTGGACGGGTGGAGGGTTTGGCTGCCTGTTTTTACTGCCCCCTGACTGCCCGTATGTACCCATAAAGTTGATGACAAAAAGTGGAAACACATCTTAAAGTAGATGGTATAAGTCAGTGGTCTCCAAACCGCGGCCCTGGAGCCAGACGTGGCTCTTTGCCTGCTTTTATCCGGCCCTTGGGGCACTATTTAATTCACTGATACCAACAATGGGGCATAGTTTATCCTACTGACACCAACAATGGGGTCCAATGACACCAACAAAGGAGCCCAATGACATCAACATTGGGTCACAATTCTTTCCAATGAAACCAACGATGGGACACAATTCCTCACAGTGACACCAAGGATGGGGCAGAATTCCTTACAATGATACCAAGGATAGGGGACAATTCCTCACAATGACACCAACAATGGGACCCAATGACGGGGCACAATTACTCCCACTGAAACAAACAATGGGGTGTTAATTTTTCCCACTGATGTCAGGATCTTTTCGACTCCCACTGACCACTGTCCAGCCCTCGTAAACTCTGAAGGACAGTAAACTGGCCCTTTGCTTAGAAAGTTTGGAGACCCCTGGTATAAGTCATTGGAAGATATTATTTGCAACTAAGGCTCATGTAAATCAAAAGAATCACATCAGAGATTATTATTGAAGTATTTTAGCAAAGTACAGGTATAATGTAAGGGGCATTACAATTGTTTGATTTCCCCTGAATTTGGATTCTTATAGTTATCACAGTTCACCCAATTAGTAATCTCTATGGCATCAACAACTTTTATCATCAAAAGTAGAACTCATGAAGGTTAGCTGCCAGTGTACTCAATATAGCTGCACTTCCAATTGAAACCATTGCTTAATTGATAGTTTATAAAAAGCAGCCATCTCCTTCACTGAAATGTACTTCTATTGATTTAAGTCATAATAAAGTAAATGATTTAAATAGACCATGCAAAATGACTTGTCATATGAATTCCCAAGAGGCAAAATCTTTACTGGTGTCATTATTCTAGCACCTGCGTTTTCTTTACATGAGAGCTGATAATATTCAGACCCCTTTACTGATTCCGTGTATGGTATTAGCTTCTTTAAACCATGCTGTTACAGTATAGAAGGTAAATAGTCCCAGCTGCTCCAAATTATAACTCATTTGTACATGCCCTACAGAAAAAACCTGTATATCCCCATTGCTATGTGGATGAGAAAATTGAATTTGTACGTACAGTTCAATTTGGGTGAAAAAATAATAATTGCATTTCTTCAAGCAATTTTTTTTTTTTTTTCATTTTGAGAACAGCTTGTGAAATAAAATGCTTAAAGCCACTTTTAAAGTGAAACTTAAATTTTGCTAAAAAAACCCTTAAGATAAAGGTTTCTCTCCTTAAGCCTCGTACACACGACCGAGAAACTTGACGGGCGAAACACATAGTTTTGCTCGTCGAGTTCCTTGTTAGGCTGTCGAGGATTTCAGCGAGCCAAATTTCTCCATTCCCGCCGAGGAAAAAGAAGACATGCTTTCTTTTTGGCTCGACGAGATCCTCGACCGTTTCCTCGTCGAAAAGTGTACACACGACCGGTTTCCTCGGCAAAAAAACCCCAGCAAGTTTCTTGCTGGTTTCGTGTGTACGAGGCCTCACATTGCATACTGCTGACCTATTCTCGAATCTGCAGATATTTAAAGAGTTGGTGATTAAATAGGTGGTAGTCAAAGGGGTGTCAAATAGGATAGTGTGCCTTTACAAAGTAAAAAAAAATAAAATAAATAACTGCAGTATTAGCATAGTTTTAGTGTTGGCATGCTTGTGATCCTGACGGCAAACCACTATGGCATACCTCCCTTGCTCCCTAGACATGCCAGCAAGAGAGATTTGTGCAGCATTTTGGCCAATGAAGGAGCAACACCTTGCTATTTTGGCCAACAAGGAAGCAGCAACTGCCTCTCACTAGTGATTCAGCCAATGGTAGGATCGCTACTGTTACTAAAGCCCAGCAGTGTTTTAACCTCCCTGGCGGTATGATTCTTTCAGAAAAAACATGCTGAAAGAGGTACAATTATTTGCAAGGAAATTTGGCGTTTTATATAGTAGGCCTGTAATTTTTAGAAATAACTCACTTAAATCTGACCAAACAAGATTCTAATAGACATCCCGGGTATAACATTTTTTTAAAAACAAAATTATAAATTATAATATAATAAATAATTATAAATAATTATAACAAATAATAATATAATTATAATAAAAATTATTCAATAATGTAATCAAATCAAAATCACTGAAATTTTCTCAGTTGCAGAATTGTCGCTGTCATTATTTTTTTTTTTTTTATGACGAATTTCCCCACAAATCGCTATCGCACAATTCTGCAAGTGATTATAATTTATTATCGCTGTTTTTTAGCTGATCTAAAACTATTTTTGACATAAAGGGACACTTTTGGTTGCTATGGACAATCTACAGTTTGCAGGGAGAAAGAAACTTTTTTATTATATAAAATGACATGCATGACACAGGACAGACCACTAGGGACAAGGGGGGTGTGTTTTTTTTACATACAGTACTGTAATCTATAAGATTACAGTATACTGTATGTAAAGTGTTTGTTTACTTTTTTGAATATGGCGCCGTTCTCCGTCCCCGTGCGTCGCAACGTCGCAGGGAACGGAGATCAGCGGCACAGGAGGACGCTGTGTGAATCGAGCGAGGTCCCGCTCGCTCACACAGCGCGGTGGCATCGCTGGATCCAGGGACAAGGTAAGTAAACCAAGCCTGTGGATCTAGCGAGGCGAGCCCGAGTCTGACTCAGGGTTACCGCTCGCAGCAGGAAAATCTAACCCCGAGTCAGACTCGGGAATACCGCCAGGCAGGTTAAAGTAGGGATAAGCAACCTGTAGATCACAATCTACCAGTAGATGGCAGACAGGTGACTGGTAGATTGCGGTCTGGGCTTGTGGTCCTGCCATTCCAGAGCATCCAGCAGAGTGCAATGCAGAGGGACTACTTGTAAAGTTAGAGCTGTAGAAGGGAGCAAGATGCCGCCTCTGTAGTGCTGACTCCTGTCCCAATGCGTGATACCAACTGTATTCCACCTCTTATCCTGGCTAGCAGTCTCCAGAGGGGTGCCAGCAGCAGGAAAAAAAAGAGATCTTCAGGTCAGTGTGAAGCAATACACTGGGCATAATAGTATAGGGCTGCTTTCACACTGATTTGCTGCGGTTTGAACATAACATGGGTGCAACACAATGCATCTGCATCTTTCCTTCAGGTTTGCTACGTTTAGCCATACACTTCTATTACATCCTGCTGTTCCCCCCCCCCCCCCCCAACTTTACATGTGAATGAGCCCTAAGGGTGCCGCTGCTAAAATGCAACTAAGGACTCATTCACAAGTGCTGCTTCTCTAAAATGCAATCCGAGTAGGGGCTGATAGGTGGTGAGGAGGCGAAATGTTGCCTTCTCGTCACCGGATTTAAATCCATGATTGCCATGCAATGCGTGCGTTTGTGACACCAGTAGTGCTGCTATTAGAGGATTAAATCCGGTGTGAGGAGGTGACACTGTGCCCGGTGATCTTTGACTTCTCCTGTGTTGTTCAGGTACAGTAGACCTCCACATCTTTAAGGTTGCCTACCCCTGATCTAAAAGGATCACATTTTAAGAATGTCTGTGATGTCACCTTGAGCTCCATACAGACTTGTGGGAAAGTCTTTGTCTTTCTGACCATGTAATTAGTTCAAACGGGGGAGATTGACTAAAACAATTGCACGCAGAATCAAGTGCAGATGTGAATTACAACAATCAGCTTCTAGATTTTATTGCCAAAACTTAATTAAGCAAGCTGAGGCCAGAATCTGATTAGTGCACACAGAATTTGGCATGGTAACCAGTTTTAGTAAATCTTCCCCAAATATTCTGGAAAAGACTTTCAACCATGACATACATTATCAGTAGAGTAGAAAGGAAAATAAATGTCCAATTTTTTGGGGCAGTTAGGCTTCGGATAGAGGTAGAGTAGTATTTTTCTCTTAATAGTATTTTTATTTCAAATTTTTTTATGGGGAAACTGATGGAGCATAGCATACATAATGAAGTTGACAGTACAGTAAAACCTTGGTTTGAGATAGCCGGATTCAGAGAGTGTTACGCCGGCGTATCAGTAGATACGCCGTCGTAACTCTGAATCTACGCCGTCGTACATTTAAGTGTATTCTCAAATTGAGATACACTTAAATGTAGCTAAGATACGACTGCATGCGCCGTCGTATCTTAGCTGTCTAGTTCCGCCGGCCGCTAGGGGCGTGAATGCTGATTTACGCCTAGAATACGTAAATCAGCGAGATACGCCTATTCACGAACATACGCTTGCCCGTCGCAGTAAAGATACGCTGTTTACGTAAGGCGTTTTCCGGCGTAAAGTTAGGCCGGGTACAAACGAGCAAACATGTACGGTGAAACCGGTCCGTCGGACCGTTTTCACCGTACATGCCTGCCAGAGGGCTTCTGTACGATGGTTGTACTAACCATCGTACAGAAGTCCGCGCGTAAACATTACGCGGGGCGTGTCCGCGTCGTCGCCGCGATGATGACGCGGCGATGACGCGGCGACGTGGGCGGGCCTGCCATTTAAAGGCTTCCACGCATGCGTCAAAGTCATTCGACGCATGCGAGGGACGGCGGGCGCTCGGACATGTACGGTAGGTCTGTACTGACGACCGTACATGTCCGAGCGGGCAGGATTCCAGCGGACGGTTTTAAAACACGTCCAGGAATATTTGTCTGCTGGGAAAAGGCCCGGCGGGCAAATGTTTGCTGGAATTCGGCCCGCTCGCGCCTACACACGACCGAACATGTATGCTGAAACTGGCATGCGCCGTTCGTTAAAAACGTCAATCACGTCAGGTCACTAATCATTTACATAAAACACGCCCCCCTGTTCCTCATTTGAATTAGGCACGCTTACGCCAGCCCATTTACGCTACGCCGCCGTAACTTAGGAGGCAAGTGCTTTGTGATAACAGCACTTGCCTCTCTGACTTACGGCGGCGTAGCGTGTATGCGATATGCTACGCGGCCTCAAAGTTAAGCCAGTCTTTCTGAATCTGGCTAAGAGTGTTTTGCAAGACAAGCAAAATGTTTTAATACATTTTGACTTGATATACAAGCAATATTTTCATATACAAGTAGCATCATGTCACAACTAGGTCTAAAAAAGAAGAGAGGCACCTCTAAGTATAGCAATATGGTTACATTTAATGAATGTACAACATTTAGCAACTCACATGGTTGATGATAAAAAGAGACACATCTAAGTATGCAGGCATCCGGGGTAAAGCTCACCACATAAATCATCCACCTCACTGCCATCAACGTCATCCCTTCCACTCTGTGCACCACAAGCGGTTCAAATCACACTTTCAGACCACTCTACTGCAGGGTAGTCTTTCCGGTCATAATTTCAGACTGACAGCGGTGAGACTTGGCGGTGCGGAGGATTGTCTATGTGGACAGCTTTACCCCAGATGCCTTCATACGTAGATGCCTCTTTTAATCATCAACCAAAGCTGCTAAATGTTGTACCTTCATTAAATGTAATCATATTGCTACACTTAGAGGTGCCTCTCTTCTCTTTTATACTCTCAGCTCCTGTTGGATTGTGCTTCTAATCCCCTTGTGGAGGCTTCCATTTGTGGAAGGACATTTTATGGTTACACAACCTGGTCACATTACTATATTTCTATATGTACTATAAATTGAAGGACCTATGAATAAATGGTTGTGGAACGAATCAATTGAGTTTCCATTATTTCTTATGGGGTAATTTGCTTTGACATACAAGTGCTTTGGATTACAAGCATGTTTCTGGAATGAATTATGCTCGCAATCCAAGGTTTTATTGTATAAAAATATTCCATTATTGTAGACACTCTTATCCACGTTTTATAATTATTAACTCTAATAGGTAGATTCAGAGAGATGGGATTAAATTTAGGACGGCGCAGCCTAGCCTGTTTAGGCTACACCGCCGTAAATTAACTAGGCTAGTAGTGATTCACAATCTACTTACCTGCTAATTTACGGCAGTGTAGCCTCAAACTAGCGGGCGTAAGGGCGCCTAATTCAAATTGGTTGGTGGCGGGCGTGTTGTATGGAAATGAGGCTTGACCTCACGTTTTTTGACGTTTTTTGACACTGCGCATGCGCCGGGCGACTACATTTCCCAGTGCGCATTGCGGCTAAGTACGCCGTACGGGCCTATTGATTTCGACGTGGACGTAAACTACATAAATCCCGATTCGCGGACGACTTACGCAAACGCCGTTAACATTTCAAATTTCGCGGCGAGAACGGCGGCCATACTTAACATTGGCTAGGCCACTAGAGCATAGCTCTAACTTTAGGCGGCCTATCCCTTACGGAAACAACGTAATTAGACGGTGTAGGCCTGGCGTACATTCGTGAATCGGCGTATCCCCTCATTTACATAATCTACGCCGGCCGCAATGGAAGCGCCATCTAGCGGCCATCAGAAACATTGCAAGCTAAGATAGAATGGCGCAAGCTGGCCTATTTTAGCTTTGTTTAAGCGTATCTCTGTTTGTTTAAGCGTATGCTCAAACGCCGGGGGAAGATTCAGAGTTAGGTCGGCTTATCTACTGATAAGCCGGCCTAATTCTTTTTGAATCTACCTATGAGTCTCTGAAGTCACTCCAAGAGCAGCCAATAAAAAAATAATTAGTAAAATATTTTACAACACATTATATAATAAATAGGATTGTCAATATTCAATTCCTCTTTGAAAAAGATGGAAAATGTAGAAATCAAAATCAAGGTGTAATTTTATTGCCTACTTATTCACCTGGCTATGTGTTTTGTTTATTTTTTAATTACTGTGACAACGGTTTAGCCATGGATGTATGATTTTCTTTATTACATTTGCCTTATTATCTGTTATTGTATTAAGCTCCAATAAAACCTTTGATTGTGAAAAAAAAAATACATTTTAGAAAGAGGAAGTTACCAAACAGTACAATGAAGGGGGTAAATGAGGGATTAAAAGAATAGGGAGAGTATCAGGCCACAGGTAAGCCCAAAATCCTCTTGTTTGTATTGTTTTAAGTGTTATAAGCCAATTATGTGAGAATCTAATGTTCCTATATTTTGTGGTATTTCGCAAATAAATTTAATTACTTATTGTAGATTTCACAAAAGTGTAGGAACGGAGGGTCAGGGGAATCAAACTAATAGTATATATGCATGATATGCAGAAATGTGTGTGTGTGTGTATATATATATATATATATATATATATATATATATATATATATATATATATATATATATAATTAGAACATTTAATGGCAATCAGCAAACGAGAACAGCAAGATAAAAAAATAAATAATAATAATAATAGATTGTAAGAAATTGATAATAGCATTTAATTACACAATTGCTAGCAATAAGGCATGATAAACCGACGCCTAGAAAAAAAGATCCTCTGTTTTCATTCAACAAGTATTCGTGCTTACTGTTAAAATATTGAATATGACCTATGATTTGTTTATTTGCTGAGCATCTCTGAGGTATAAGACTGAAGTCTGTAAATAATTAAATAACTAAAACAAGGAGAATATAGTTTACTATCTTCCAATTCTTCATTACAAAATCATGTGAGAGTTAAATATCTCTTTTTGTGCTATGCGGATAAAATATTGTCAACGAAAAAACAATCAATCTATCACTTAATTGAATTCTTTAGACCATTTATACTCTTTGTAAGGCTGACAAGGCAGTACCTCTCCTTAACACATAGCAACAATTCAAGTGAACATTGCTATATTTAATGACTATAGGCAGATATGTAGAAGAGTTCAGATTGGGAGAGGTAAAAGCAGTGTAAGAAGCCAATCTTTTAAATGGAAAGTAACAGTTTTTATTTTTATTGTGGTTGGAATTCTGTTTCAATTAATTAGGCAACACTTTATTGTCCAACGCCACCATCGCTTGTAAAGTAAAATCTGTAGCTCAAGAAATATGCCAGCTGCTATTACTGACCTAAATTGTATGCCCAGCCAAAACTTTTTTTTTCTTAGTTTTGGAAAAAGTGGGAAAGTGTAATGCCCCATACACACGATCAGGCTTTAGCCCGGCCAAACTCACATCGGAATTCCAAAGGAATTTCATCGGAGTAAAAGAGAACATTATTCTCTATGTAAACTCTGATGAAATTCCTCAGAAAAAAGTCCGATTGGGCATACACACGGTCGGAATTTCCGATGAAAAAAGTCCATCCGAAAGCCCCGTACACAAGATCGGAATTTCCAAGTAAAAAAAACTTACAAACGTTCTATGTCCATTGGAGAGACTTGCCCTCACTTACTGTCTGGTAAAACATCATCAGCAGGACATTAAAGCGGGGTTCCACCCGCCATTTTATTTTTAAATGTCAGCAGCTACAAACACTGTAGCTGCTGACTTTTACTAAGGACACTTACCTGTCCTACTCGCCCGCGATGTCAGCTCCCCCGAGTCCGATCCCTCGATGCTAGCAGCTCTTTCTTTATTAGAGTAGGGGAATGTTCAAACCTTTGTCAGATTTTTACTTCTGTCTGTGCCTCTGTTATGCCTTACTTACTGTCCTCCAGGAAGGGAAAATACATATCTCTCTAACTGAGCCCCAGGTGACAGTGAAAAGCAGGCAGGGGTTCTAATCACAGAAAGCAGGGATAACTTGCCACACATTTGTGACAGTATTGAATTGTAAGTCTTGTTAACTTTTTCACTGGCAAGTTGTACACTTGCAGAGCACTTGAAGCACAACTTCTAGTTGCCACTTTTCCAATATGCATGGCAAGTCTCTAGCAAGAGCAACGTTTCAGTGGTGAGTGCAAGTCCACAGCATGAGAATTCAGTCACAGTGTCCCCTGTGGTGGGATGACTATTGCACAACATAACTGAACCAGAACTTGCAGCAGACTTGCAGAATGTTTGCAAAGAAAGTTGATCTGGAGTCATGCAGCCGGGCACGTGCGAAGCCTGGCAAGTCTAGCAAAAGCTGAGCAAGTCAGTTTTAAACTTGCAGCACATTTGCTTGCTATCTGGCATCCTTCTTCATTCTTAACAAAACTGCCACTGTCAAATGACTGCGGGCGGTTGGGTAGTGGTTAAGCTTTGACAATAAAACCTGGAAGCTGATTGGTTTCTATGTAAAGCTAAGTAACCCCCTCAGTTTTCTTAGGAACACTTATGGTAATAAGGTAATGAAGCCCTTTACTGTCACACAACTTCATATATCGATACATAGAATTATTGCACCTCCCGAAACGCGCCTCTTGCCATGTTGCTGCGCTGTCGGTGCGATCTGTCAGCCGCTGTGTCAACTGACACAGCCAATGACAGTTCACTGTATCGGCCCGCTGCCAATACCATGTGATCGTTTTGACCAGTCACAGCAGATAGCCATCTATTGTTTACAATTGTCATGTTTTCTTTTCATGCCATTCATTTTGCACAGGTTTTACATTTCAGAGAGGATTCTTAAAAGGTTCACTCCAGTAATAACTGATAATTAAACACTAAGGTGCTTGCAGTGTGTCTAGCCTACGTGTAATTCAGTTCTTCTTTGCCCAGACAACCTATCCCCCCTAACAAATGTCTGTATTCAGGTAATTCTATAAAACCCTCCTTTTCTAATGGGCTTTCCTTGTGTGAGGGGCAGCAAACTACTTAAAATAGTTGAATATTGTGTGGGTCTCTAACAAGCTGATTGCTTTAAAGCCTAAGTACAGCCAAGACAGTTAGCATTGGGTAAAATATACAATATATTTGTGTGCTATATACAAAAATCCGAAGTTTAAGGTTAGCGTTACGCATTAGGTTACATCTGTCTAGCTTACGTATGTTGAAACAAATATGAGAAAAATGAAGGAACAAAATCTTTCTACTTTAAATATAGCTTTTCTACCTTGACATAATAGTAGCGCTGGTTACCATTCACAGCAAATGCAGCTATTTTCCAGTAATCACTGAAAAAGACAACTTGATGCTGAGACAAGTACCACGTTGAGATAAAAAATGATCTTTTCCTGCACATCCATAAAAATAAAGATTTCTCACCTACAAGGTCCCTTCATAGTACCGTATATACTCGAGTATAAGCCAAGTTTTTCAGCACATTTTTTTGTGCTGAAAATGGCCTCCTCGGCTTATGCTCGAGTCACCTTTTTGCGCCTGATCTCCTGGACTTTGGGGACTGGTACCGGCCTGGCTTATAATCGAGTCAATAATTTTTACCATTTTTTGTGGTAAAATTAGGTGCCTCGGCTTATATTCAGGTCGGCTTATACTTGAGTATATACGGTAAATGAAATGGGAAGGAAAGCCCCATTTTAGAAATAAGCTATGAATAAAGTTCATATGAAATTCTGAAGGTGGGTGTCAGAAAGAATATTGATGGAGCTGGTTTTATTAGAAATGTACATTGGTCTACATGTGTGCATTACTCAACTAACCTATAACTGCAAGAAAAGGCAGACTTTGTGTCACAGCATTTGTGCAACTTTTAATTGCCTGGTATATGATTGGCCTTTCTGTTGGCCTAGTAAGGCGGTCATGTTGCCGCACTATGGGCACAATCTGTCACCCAATGTGTCAACTGACACATCCAATGACAGATCACTACTGTGTTAATTCACTGCACCATCATTGTTTCATAACACATGCACTTACTGTTGGAGGACAATGATTTTATGAAATTTGAGGGCATCTTTTTCAATTTCCTTGTACAAATGTCTCAAACAAGTATTTTTGTGGCTAAAAGGTCACACAGTAGACAATAATAAGCAGAAGTCTGTGAGATGGTTGGAGAGCTCCAGTGCAGTACTGAAAATGCAAATGTAATATGTTTTTCCGTACCTCTCCACTACATTGTGGTGTGAATAGAGCACATAGAATACTTGTGTTTTCCATGTGCCCTTTCAAGAACCTGTATTGGTCAGGTGCAGAAAAACACATGTCACTGCACATGTGAATGCCCCCTGGTGTACTGGAGGAAAGATACAGCTGTATACAGCACTGTTGTCAACTTGAAGTCTCATAGAATTTAGGTTCTAATTCCTTCTGCTGCATTTGCTCCTCCCTTTGCAATCCTATTGGTTCCTCTGCAAGTCTATCTGTTGCAGAAGAGCAAATGCGTTGAGAGAAAGCCAGCCAATAGAGAAAGAGTGATGTTTACGCTGCGGCTTGACCATGGATGGAGAAGCGCTATCTGCATGTGGCTGAGTTAAGCTGCAGGTACTGAGTACCAGCCAGGAACAGTTAATAGTTACCAATGATAACTAGTCCATTCATTACTAACAGCAATAAATGCTATATCACAGGTCATAAAGACGTTTGTATTTAAAGATTTCCAGTTACTATTTATATCTCATAATCCAGGGTTTGACAAATTTGCTTGGAATCTAGGAGCCAGCTAAAAAAGTTAGGAGCCAGAAAACACACCCCGTCCCGACGAGCTTGCGCGCAGAAGCGCATATGTAAACGGTGTTCAGACCACACATGTGAGGTATCGTCGCGATTGGTAGAGCGAGAGCAATAATTCTAGCCCTAGTCCTCCTCTGTAACTCAAAACATGCAACCTGTAGATTTTTTTTAACGTCGCCTATGAAGATTTTAAAGGGTAAAAGTTTGTCGGCATTCCACGGACGCAATTTTGAAGCGTGACATGTTGGGTATGAATTTACTCGGCGTAACATTATCTTTCATAATATTTAAAAAATGGGGATAACTTTACTGTTGTCTTATTTTTAAAAAAAGTGTAATTATTTCCCAAATTAGTGCGCTTGTAAGACCGCTGCGCAAATACGGCGTGACAGAAAGTATTGCAACGATCGCCATTTTATTCTCTAGGGTGTTAGGATAAAAAATATATATCATGTTTGGGGGTTCTAATTAGAGGGAAGAAGATGGCAGTGAAAATAGTGAAAAATGACATTAGAATTGCTGTTTAACTTGTAATGCTTAACTTGTAATACCAACGGCCACCACCAGATGGCGCCAGCTCACATCTGGTGGTAATAACTTGTAATACCAACGGCTCACCACCAGATGGCGCAAGCTCACAAAAAAAAGTCGCCAGGACACTATTTCTAGTCGCCATGGCGACCTGGCGCCCGGGATTTGTCGAGCCCTGTCATAATCTGCAGGGATAAAGATGCAACCACCCCTGTGGCGGTTCTTTTGACTTGAGTTTAATATGCCCGGGCAAATATCAATGCCTGGCTTGTTGCAATGCATGTTGCAACATTAGACTGTAATCTTCAAAGAGGAAGCAACTGATGCAACTGGTTAAAAATACTGCTACAGTAGATATATAAGCAAATACATAATTAAAATACACATATATTTCTTTGGCTGAGGCTATATCTTTATATCATAAAAAATGTTTTTCCTAATAGAAAATCCCATTTTCTGTTATGTAACTTATTTGCACATTTTTCTAGATCATTTTTCATAACCCTGTTATGAATTCCCAAGTTCTGTTTATTACATGGCTGTGACCAACATCATGAAAAACAAGGTTTTGTTCCCATATGAATATATTCAACATAACTTTCCTTTTTAAAGTGATAATTGTGAGATCCTACTTGTCTCCGATGGGAATTACTTGCAAAGATTTTCATGAAGAACACAATTATGGTACAGCCCAGTGAATATTTCTCCCAAAACACAGTGATGGATAGAAAACAACAAAAGACAAATCAGTTTTATGATATACCAGTAGACAAGACCTCCTATCCAGCAGCCAATAAATCCACTAAATGTGAAAAATATTCATCTCTTTGTATTAAATGTTGTAAATCAGTGTTCTCATATTATGTAAATGTAAAGAATCAATACTTTAGGAAAGCTCAAAAATTACATTAACTGAACACAGGAACATTTTAAGGGGTATGTGTCATAGTTAAAGTCAGCACTTGAAATGTTTGCCTGCACAGTCCTTTTCATTGCAGTCCCCATTTTTTCACCCAAACTTTATTACAGGTTGTAATGGAGATTAATGGCCATAAATCAAATGTCTGTTCATTTATTTAAAACAGTATCAACAA
This sequence comes from Rana temporaria, assembly GCF_905171775.1. Classification (NCBI taxonomy): domain Eukaryota; kingdom Metazoa; phylum Chordata; class Amphibia; order Anura; family Ranidae; genus Rana; species Rana temporaria. The sequence goes on along the minus strand of NC_053493.1, from coordinate 154,313,263 downwards.
ATAATTTCTCCTTGCCTCCTTCTGACCACCATAGCCTCCACTTTCACCTCTCTTAAGCCTCATACACACGACCGAGGAACTCGACGGGCGAAACACATCGCTTTCCTGGTCGAGTTCCTTGTTAGGCTGTCGAGGAACTCGACAAGGCAAGTTTCTCCATTCCCGTCGAGGAAAAAGAAGACATGCTCTCTTTTTGGCTCGACGGGATCCTCGTCGAAAAATGTACACACGACCGGTTTCCTCGGCAAAAAAAAAATCCCAGCAAGTTTCCTTCTGGTTTTTGCCGAGAAACTCGGTCGTGTGTACGAGGCCTTAGATCTATATAGGTGATCACAGGGTCTATTTATATATACCTTTTTTATATATATCTAAAATGGCAAACATTTTATTTAAGGATAGCAAACACATCCATGGATGGATCCATTTTAAATCATAATAACAGAAATCGCCTAAATGGCTCTGATAAAAAGTTCACATACCCTGGAATGTTTGACCTTGGTACAGACACATAAGGTGGCACACACAGGTTAAAATGGCAATTCAAGTTCCCACATTTGTGGCTTTTTAAATCACAATTAGTGTCACAATTAGTGTCTTTGTATAAATAGTCAATGAGTTTGTTAGCTCTCACATGGATGCACTAAGCAGGCTAAACACTGAGCAACGAGGAGGTAGAAAAGAACAGTCAATAGACCTGCTTAACAAGATAATAAAACATTAAAAAGATGGGAAAAGGAAATTAAAAGATAGCCAACACCTTGAATATGCCAGTCAGTATTGTTTAATCATTTATTAAGAAGTTGAAAATTTGAGGATCTCTTAAAACCAAGCTGATTGGCCTGTGCAGGAAGGGGGAAAAGTGTTCTGTATTTAGGTGGTTAACTAGAATATTAGGATGACCCACTCAGCTTTTCACATTAGCCTTTGCACAACTCACTTAAGCCAGCCGTACATGGATAGGAATTTAACCAGTTCATCAGGGACCAGCCAAGATTAGAGTCATGTGTGGGCAGGCTGATTGTACCCAAGTTGATCCATCGATCAAACCAGCCTGTTTTACATATGATTACTGCCTGGCTATAGCAAAAGTAATCATTGCGCTGCAGAAGGCATAACCCAATCAACACTGACTGTGTTGATGGGGGAATCGAGAGATTTTCTTTCCTACCACTCGTGGTGGATAGCAAAATAATTGAATCATATATGTGCTACGTAAGGACTCTTTCACACTAGCAGTAATTCCTATGACCCTCTAAAAAGCATGGCATAGCAGTTGCTGGTAGACATTCATGAGATGCTACTGCTGCCCCCTGATGCCTGTTTTTTTTTTTTATTTATTTTTTACCCATTAAAAAAAATTGCCAAATGACAATTTCACATTGCAGGACCATGCCGTAACTGTGAACCAAGCTCTTAGCGTGTGGTTGCTGGGCAGCCACATTGATCTAAATGGGTGAAAAGGACAAACGGCTGCCAAATGCCAAACTCTGCAGTCCAAGTTAAAAATGCTGCAGCCACGGCATGTGTACAACCCTGCCAGGCCACATTGTTTGAATTATGGTGGGTTGCCAGTGGTGGTAAAACCAGACTGCCTTTACCTCCTCCCAGCTATCAGGGTGAAGGAGCCCCAAATAAATTCAATTTAAGTTGCATATTGTGAGGATGTTTTGTATTTACTGTGAATAATGCATGTTTTCTACTGTAGAAAGGAAAAAAGTTCAGATTTTCTAGCTTTGGTTTAAAGTATTTTTTTTAAACCTATTTTTTTCTCAAAACTATTTTTCTCCACTATTCCTGCTTAGACATCACTGTTTGTTTTCCATTATTCATATTCATAGCCCATTTTAGAAGTTACTTTAAGCTTAGCATGTCTGTTATAGCTGCTGACCCAAACCAAACTTCAATGGCCTCTAAATAAAATGACCTATGTGAGGCTGTGTCTCTCATTTGTATCAGAAGAAGACTTTGCATTCATTTACTGAATGCGGAAATCCAGCCTGCCTACTAAGCTTCCCTTCTGTGTAATAACACGGATGAAAAAGATTCACACTGGAATCTCTGAACCAAGACATGTTAGAAATGAGATGTGAAATGCATATAGTGTGTCATCTGACCCCTAAGAGTCATCATCAATTCTGAACATCATCTCCATCTGATTCATTGCCTTAAAAAAAAGACAAAAAGAAAAAAAGCAATCCTGTAAAAGTAAGTTATTCCTGCGCTATACCAAGCAACAAAAACTGATGACATTTGAAAGATTATGTGACTTAATTCAGCATTTCTCTTCTGACTAACTTCAAGGTTGCTCAGTATAGTAAAAAGTAAATATAAATTCCCAGTCTCCCACTCAGCTGGAATGCCTTGAGGTATAGGGGCATTAATGTTTACAATTTACATTAATAAAGCATCAGTAAGATGCCAGATTGAACACTGTTAGAGGAGAGCTGAAGAAATAGAAGATGAAGGTATAACAGAAAGAACAACCTTTAAGGAAAAGGACAATGCTAGAATTAGAATATAAAATCATTCCGTGTAAGGTTGCACAGATCTGGTTGATTTACTAAAACTGGAAAGCGCAAAATCTGGCGCAGATGTGCATGGTAGCCAATCATCTTCTAAATTCAGCTTGTTCAATTAAGCTGTGTCAATAAAACCTAGAAGCTGATTGGTTTCTGTGCAGATCTGCACCAGATTTTTCATTCTAGTTTTAGTAAATCAGCCCCACTGCTTCTATTTTAGAATGCAGTGCAGGATATAGCTTAACTTGATTATTATTTTTTTTTTATCTTCAGATTCTTCAGTTTATGCCTCGTACACACGGCTGGACTTTCCAAGAAAAAGTCAGACAGGCTTTTTTTTCGCGGAAAGTCCGGCCGTGTGTAGCCTCCGTCTGACTCTTTTTGTCGGACCTTAGATAGAGAACCTGTTCATTTTTTGTCCGACGGGGTCACGGCGGACTTTTGCATGGTCAAAAGTCCGACCATGTGTACGAGGCATAAGAGTGATTTTTCCACAAGACCTTAGGACACTAGCAAAAAACAGAGGACTATAACCCAGAGTAACAGGCATGCGCACAGGGTATGCCAGGTGTGCCCAGACACACCCTAATCACCCAGTGTGGCGCAGATTTCCCCTGCTGAATACCCCCTCCACTGCAGTCCTACCAGCTTCCCTCCTCTCCTGACGGCTGTTTTTAGGATGGAGAGCGGGTGAAGGGGCCGGTAATTAAACTATAGAAGAAGAAAAGGCAAGGGGGTGAGGTAGGGTAGAAGGGGAAATGGAGGTGCCAGAGGATGGGCTCAACTCAGCCAATTGTTAGCAAGCCAGATAGCAGGTACTATGTGTAACACATTGGAATTATTGGAACATTACATGAGGAGGGAAGGCTAAAAACCAAATTTATATTAAAAATAAACTTAAATGGTGACTACATTGAAACATTAAGGAACGTAGAAGTGTTGAGACAGGTGGATAGAATGAAGCGTAGAGTCAAATATTCCAATCATAAAAAATATTTTTTTGTGTATGCATGTCAATGATATTTTGTCCAAAAGTCTTTGGGGATACCTTCTTACACTTAGGCCTCTTGTAGGATCCGGATAAACATGTGCTCATAATAAGACCTTTTAGAAGCACTGATGACTAGACGCAGGTGAGTAATACTTTCTCCTCAGCCCCCACAATCTTTCGTCCTTGCATCAATAGTGAGTCACTGAGCAAAACAAGTATGTTATCAGTGTTCTGGGTCAGTGACTTAGTAAGTAAACAACTTAGCAGTGATGCAGCTCTTAAATTTCTATCCTGAAATAACCTCTTTAAAGTGTAACTCCAATTTTGTTGAGAAAAAAACATTCCCCTCTGGGTGGTCTATGTACATTGCAAGGTATATAACAAATTTTGTTGCAGATTTCTACCTTTTGTTATTCTGAAGAAACCCTTGTGTGTTTATATGTGCCCCTGTGGGAAACTGAATCTAATGAGAGTATAAAAACTATCAATCAGCTGCAGCACCTGCAGGGCTCTAATGAGGAAAGCTTCTGGGCCTGCATCCCTTTAGACATGCTCCCAATGGGAGTATCTTGCAAAAAAATGACATTTTTGTCGCAGGGGATGCCTGAAATCTGACTTGTATCTTAGTGTAGGTTTCTGGGAAAATTGGTGAGCCAATTACACAAGCACTGGTCAAATACCTCCAAAGGAAAGCTCTATTTGTGGGAAAAAGGACATTTTGAAAAAAAAAAAACACATTTCTGCTATTAAACATATCCAATAAAAAAATGTTGGTAAAAAAAAATCACAATAAGCATATATTGATTGGTTTGTACAAATTATGGGATATATTTTGGAATTTTTATTTCTATTTTTTTTTACTAATTATGGTGGTGTTCAGCAACTTATAGCAGGACTGCACTACTGCAGTGGACATTCAGGGCCATATTCTGAGTAAAGTTACGATGGAGTAACTCAGGATACTCCATCGTAACTCCCTTTTTTGACCCGTGTATCTATGCTCCTGATTCTTAGAATCATTTTTGCATAGATACACTTAAGATCCGCCATCTGTAAGTCACTTACACTGGCGGATCTTAAATGCAATGACGCCGGCCGCCGCTAGATGGCATTTACATGAAGGAGTCATTTGCATATGCAAATGATCCTTCTACGCCGATTCACGAACAAGTTCGCGTCGCGTAACCGTCGCTAACGTCGTTTGCGTAAGCGGAAACTTACCCCTGCTATATGAGGGGTAAGTTTCCGCAAGTCTCGCGTAGGCCATGTTACGGATGGCGTCGGGTCCCCGTCGTGTTTTTTTCGTCGGATACGTCGTTTACGTAAGTCGTTCTTGAATACGACTTTACGTCAATGACGCACACGTCGGCGTCATTGACGTTTTCCGCCGAGAACTGGAGCATGCGCACTGGGCTTTTTGCAGCCCAGCGCATGCCCAGTTCTTTTGTATCGGGGGCGCGCTTCATTTGAATAGAAGCCGCCCCCTTGGAGATCCGCCAGGCTACGCCGGGACACTTACACTCCGCTGTCCCAACTTATGGAGCAAGTGTTTGGGGAATACAACACCTGCTCCAGTAAGTTGGGACAGCGGAGTGTAAGTGCCCTAAGCGAAGCAGGCGGATATTTAGAGAGAATATGGCCCTCAGACACTAACTGACACTTTTGACACGTTTTGGGAACCAGTGACACTAATACAGTGATCAGTGCTAAAAATATGCACTGTCACTGTACTAATGACACTGGTTTAGGGGTTAAACATCTAGGGCAATTATGGGGTTAAATGTGTGCCTAGCCAGTGATTTGGTGTACTGTGGGAGGTGCTTTTACTAGGGGAAGTAATTAATTTTATTCCAACTGACAGACAAGGGCTCAACCTTGTTAGAGCCTTGTCCTGTGTAAATTTATAATGATCGCTGGGTGCCAGCAATAATCCATTGGCCGACACCTGGTGATCGACATCTGCTGTGTTTAATCACAGCATGGCCAGGTCGCCAGTGGCGCGCACATGCGCCCCCCTACCCAGAAGTGTCAGATACTAGTTTCATGATCTGGTGCAGCCAAGTCGCCTTGCCACTGTATATGTAGGTTATACGGTCGGCAAGTGGTTAATCTCAACTAGAAGCACCCTGTGTACAACCTTGGTCTAGGATGCAAAGAGCTTTACAGGGATGCAGAGATTGTTGTGTGTGAAAGTACTTGTCTCAAGCCTCGTACACACAGCTGGTTTTCCCGGCAGGAAAACTGCCAGGAGAGCTTTTGGCCGGGAATCCCAGCCATGTGTCAGGAAAACTGCCATCGGTATTTCCGGCAGAGTGTTTCCTGCTGAGAAAACCGGTCTTCTGTATGCTTACCTGAAGGGGAAATAAACAGCACATGCTCGATAACAATTTGACGCATGCGCGGTAGCATAGAATGTAATTTAGCCGACTTGCCGTAGTCCTTGACGTTACCGCGTTCTTGCCATTCAAAAGAACGGCGTGTATTTTGTGTGGCCGTGTGTATACATGGCTTTTCAAGGCAAGCTTGGCAGGAATCCCGTCGGGAAAACTGACGGTTTTCAAACAGACGGATTCCTGGCTGTGTGTACAGGGCTTCAGCCTTCCAATAAAAGTGCTTGCATTTGAAATATATGCTTACCTTTTTCTTAGGTTAGGTTCACTTTAGGTATAGAACATAAATTATTATATATAGTAACATTTATTGATGTTTGCATGTCGGTTTATTTTATGGCTGTATACCCCGATAATTCATATGAAACACCAGCTATCTTTTATTAACTTGGGCAATCTCTGTGCTTCTGTCAATATCATAAAACCACAGTACAGCTAGAAATATTGGTATTGAACTCCTGGAAAGATATATCTTATCAGCCTGCACCAGTTACCAGTGTATGATTGGCTCCTTGATAATAATAGTATTTCACTCAGCTGCGTTAAATTGTACTGTTGCGATGCCCTTTGAAATTCTTCTCTTAAAATGCTTTACATTTAGCAAGAAAATAACTGTAAAATAGTTATTGTATGTGTGTGTGTGTGTGTGTGTGTGTGTGTATATATATATATATATATATATATATATATATATATATATATATATATATATACTGTACACACGCACACAAACAGCAACACTGATCTATCCTTATTGAACATCTATTCATCTTTATTAGATGTTGTGCTCTTGCAATGAATGTTCTGGTGCCATTTAATTAAACAAATTGCATCGGGACTATCATTGCTGTTGTTTGTTCTGAAACAAAATTAACACACATCAGTGTTGCAGTGCTATTTCTTTAGAATTAAATAACTGGCAAGATTCTCTGCATACAAAAAAAAAAAAAAAGGTCCACATCTGTTTTATATGCATAAAGATTTGCTTCCAGTCCATTAATACAACACATCTTAAGGCTAGGTTCGCACTGCTGCGAATTCTATTGCGAATTTGAGCCGTTACGATCGCTCAAATTCGCAAGTCATTAAAATAATATTGTTTTCCATTAGTGCTGTTCACATCAGTGCGGTGCGAATCTAAGTTGCGGGAAAAAGGGTCCTGTGCGAGTTTGATCCGTGTGCGATGCAAATTCAGCTCTATAGACTGGCATTCCCTGAAATCGCTGCAAAATTGCGGTAAAATTGCGCGATTTTGAGTTTGCAGCAGTGTGAAGCTAGCCTAAAGCACGATAGCAGGTTGTGCTCCTGGGCCCTGCTGCATGCATAAAGTGAATTAGTATTTGGATTTGATCCCTTACTAGTTCACCATGTAGTAAAATAGTGGGATTTTGTATAGCAACTCTTTTTTAGCATAAAACAAACAAAATATCTGCTCATTCAAGTCACCAGCTAAGTTTAGGCCCAGTTCCTGACTAACAGGGCACCCCATGACGGGTTTCCTAAAACAAATATGGCAAAACTTGTATCTTTTAGTGTTCTGTCAGCACTCACCCCACAGCAGGCTCCCACAGTAGAGAGAGTGAGAGGAAGCATCAGTTAGTATGAAAAACAAGTTATCCAATAAACAAACAATCTTTTTTTTTTTTTTTTTAAGTGGAAGTTAAATGTCATATTTAAAATGTACATTTTCAACATTTAAATAGGAAACAAAAAAGAACATCATGATAACATGGGCAGACTAAAGTGACTGGCGTGAGTACATTATATTGGAGTGGGTGTATATGCAAATATAGCTGTACTACTATCACCTTCACTAAAAAACATAAGTGCAGATCATGTTTCATACTATTACTGCAAAGTACAATGTAATCATGATTTCCTAGCTACTGACAAGTTTTTTTTTGTTTTGTTTCATTTTTTGCTTTTTATGCAGATAATTTTATTCCAGTTTTCATTAAAAAAAAATTCAACTTGGAATGTTAAAACAATCTTAGATTGCAACAATGGCAATCAGGTAAGATAAGTGTCCTTTTTTACTAGTTGAAAACAAAAAAAGAACATTTTGTAAGTAATCAAGTAATAATGTATTCATCCTAAAAGTAAATTGTAAGAGCTAGAGTGGTGAAAAAAAATAAAAATATCACATTGCCATTAAAAACCCTATAGCAATTTCATCAAGATGGGTATGCAACTGCATCCTAAATAGACACTATGGGGGTTATTTACGAAAGGCAAATCCACTTTGCACTACAAGTGCAAACTACAAGTGCAAAGTGCACTTAAAAATTGCACTGAAAGATTGCATTTTAGCTTGCACATGATTGGATAATAAAATCAGCAGAGCTTCCCCTCATTTCAGATCTACCCCTCAGATTTACAGTGACTGCACTTTCAGTGCAATTTCAAGTGCACTTAGTGCAAAGTAGATTTGTCTTTCGTAAATAACCACCCTATAACTTTGTCAATGCTGGGCAAATTGGCAGTGTCTATTCAAAGGGCATCTCCGAACCTGTTTAGGGCTTCCCCATTAAGCACAAGTGACCACACTAGAGATAGGTAAGCATAGCCTAGCCACATTTACTATAAACATGGCCAGCTATTTGAAGAAAGACCTTCTAGAAAGGGAAGTATGATGTAAAAGGTATTGGGCCAAGGTGTAGTCTAATGCCCGTACACACGATTGGGCTTTTGCCCGGCCAAAATCACATCAGAATTCTGTCGGAATTCCTTCAGAGTAAAAGAGAACGGGGCATATCCACAAAAGAATTACGCCGGCGTATCTATTGATACGCCGCGTAATTTTAAATTTCCCGCGTCATATCTTTGTTTTGTATCTACAAAACAAGATACGACTGCATCTCGGATCGATCCAACAGGCGTACGTCTTAGTACGCCGTTGGATCGTAGATGCATTTTTCCGCCGGCCGCTAGGTGGCGTTTCCGTCGAATTCCGCGTCAAGTATGCAAATTAGCTAGTTACGGCGATCCACGAACGTACGTCCGGCCAGCGCATTTTTTTTACGTCGTTTGCGATCGGCTTTTGCTGGTGTATAGTTACCCCTGCTATTTTGAGGCATACTCAATGTTAAGTATGGCCGTCGTTCCCGCGTCAAATTTTGAATTGTTTATGTCGTTTGCGTAAGTTTTTCGCGAATAGGGATTTGCGTAGAATGACGTCACCGTCGGAAGCATTGGCTTGTTCCGTTTTTTTCCATCGGAAAATCCGATCGTGTGTACCGGGCATAAGGAGTATGTAGTGACGTCTGCTATGATCTTATGTACCTCCTGCCAGAAAACTTTTGGAGCTTAGCACAGGACCACCATATGTGTATCATAGAGCCAACATGTTGTTTACATCTTCAGCAAAGATTGGGGACAGTGGGAGAGAACATATGCAACAAAGTGCAGGTCCTGTGCCACTTAAATGTGGCGATTCAGGAAAATGTATTTAAAAAACAGATTTAAGGAGCCCTTATGAACACAGATGTTAATGAACTCCCAGTCTTCCTCAGAGAGGTAAATGCCTAGACTTTACAAAATTTTACACCACAGCCAGCAGACTTTTGCGCACGATTAAATTTTTTATTTCATGATACTCTATTTACCCAAATGTCTATGCTTCATTTTTGTCCAGTGTATAAAAGTTTTAAATGTAAGGTTGCAATGTCTTTGTAAGAAAATAAACATTGAAAATCAGACAGATCGAGGAAAAAAAGTGAAATTTATTTTTTCTAAAGGATAAATCACCATGAAATATTTTGTTATAAAGACTTTCTAACTTTTTAGGATAAATAGATTAGGTTATCTGACCTTTCTTTTGGGGTGTTTTCAAAAACTACAAAGTAAAAAAGAAAGATCAGTAGGGTTCTTCTGGTAAGTTTGTTTTGCGACACTTTTATTTTGATTATAGTGTTTTTGATGTTTATTTTCCATCTAGCTTAGGTCAGTGGTTTTGCATACATATAGGAATTATTAGCTAGATTCAGAGACAGTTCCGCCGTTGTATCAGTAGATACGCCGGCGTATCAGTAGATACACCGTCGTAACTCTGAATCTACGCCGTCGTAAAATTAAGCGTATTCTGGAAACCAGATACGCTTAAATTAGGCTAAGATACGAGCGGCGTAAGTCTCCTACGCCGTTCGTATCTTAGGGTGCATATTTACGCTGGCCGCTAGGTGGCGCTTCCGTTGAGTTCAGGGTACAATATGCAAATGAACTAGATACGCCGATTCAGAAACGTACGTGCGCCCGGCGCATTTTTTACGTCGTTTACGTAAGGCTTTTTCCGGCGTAAAGTTAGTCAAACAAATAGCTGGCCTAGCCAATTTTAAGTATGGCCGTCGTTCCCGCGTCAAAATTTGAAAATGTTACGTTGTTTGCGTAAGTCATCCGTGAATGGGGCTGGACGTAATTTACGTTCACGTCGAAACCAATCCATCCTTGCGGCGTACTTTGGAACAATGCACACTGGGATATGTTACAAACGTCAATCACGTCAGGTCACTAGTCATTAACATAAAACACGCCCCCTGTTCATCATTTGAATTAGGCACGCTTATGCCGGCCCATTTACGCTACGCCGCCGTAACTTAGGAGGCAAGTGCTTTGTGAATACAGCACTTGCCTCTCTGACTTACGGCGGCGTAGCGTATATGCGATACGCTATGCCGCCTCAAAATTAAGCCAGTCTATCTGAATCTGGCTATATGAAACTTATTAAAAAAGATTAGAAAAGTTTCATTAAGACACTTTCACCATGACATGCAAGACAAGTGACATAGCCCAATTAAGCCCATAAACTCACCTTACATGTGCTTACTCCCAACTTTTTGCTCCTCTGCAACTGATAAACTCCCCCAGTCATGTGAGAGTACTCAGGCTTAGCGATTGGCTGCTTTGCCTGGGCACTGTTACGGGGAGCAGGTCACATGCTCTTTTATACCTGGAAGTAGCAGGTGTTCTCACTGGCTGCAGAGGAGCAGAGAGCTGTGAAAGAGCACAGGTCAGGTTAGTAAGAGCGGGTTGGAGAATGCTCTTTCTCTTTGCCCTGAGTGGACAAAGTGACAGGGTCTCTATAAACTGCAATTGCAGCAGTAAGCTGATTGGAAGAAAATGTAATTTGCTTTTTTTCTTATTTTATTGATTTTTGTGATGATTCATTCAGAGTAGAGAGAGTTTGGTATCTGAGAATATTAAAAAAGCCTAAAAACTGTATGTGGCATGTTTTCTGTTTATTTCATAGCAGCATACAAATAAATTAAATTAAAAACAGCTGTAACTTAGTTGTTTACTGTGCCTGATATGTCACTATATTTATCATCAACCTAGTTTTGAAAGTCTATGAGTCTTTGTTCTGGCATAATATCATCATAACCTTTTAAAGGTTTTTAGTTAAGTTCTTTCATAAAAGAAAATGAGTTATGTGTCCTTGGGGTCTGACATACTTATATAATGCATCCTGTCTCCCGTGCTGCTCAAATTGAGGACATACAGTGACGTGGGTACAGCCACAGTCAGGCAGCTTGAGTAAGATGTTCACTGGAGCATAACGGTGAATGCTCCAAAAAGGCTTTTTAGTTTTATTCAGTTTCTGTAAAAAGCTTAAACCCATCATAGCACTGAAGATAGAGACAGTTGAGAACTATGTGCATGAGGCAAAGAGCATGCAAGTTGACAACAGTAATTTTTAGGCTTGTGGACAAATTTTACTTATTTACAACATATATCATGTGTTTCTGGCTCTCTCGACATTTGCATTATATGCATAGACACCTTCCAACAACTCTCAATTTCTAAAATGTTAAGATTTAATTTACTGCTATGGGTAGATGTACCATATTTATCGGGGTATAACACGCACAGGCATATAACACGCACCCTAACTTTAAGAGGGAAGTTTCAGGAAAAAAACATCACACAGCCCCCTGCGTATAACACACAGGCACAGTTTACCTTCTATTTTCAGGGTAAAAAAAGTGAGTGTTATACGCCAATAAATACAGTACCGTATTTATCGGCGTATACCGCACACTTTTTTGCCCTGAAAATCAGGGCAAAATCGTGGGTGCGCGGTATACGCCGATACCCGCGCCGAGTTTTGAATACTGCGCCGACATATACCGAGCGCAGTACACTCGGGTATAGTCGGGCAGTCTCGGCTCCTTCCGCGGTCACGTCCTGGACGTACAGGACGTCAGTGCGGGGAGCATTGCCGACAATACACGAGTGTACTGCGCTCTGTATATGTCGGCGCAGTATTCAAACTCGGCGCGGGAAACGAGGGGAGGACGCCGCAGAAGGACGCCGGGCCCACCGAAGAGGACACCGGACCCGCCGCAGAAGGACACCCGAAGCCGCAGAAGGACACCTGAAGCCGCAGAAGGACGCCGGACCCGCCGAAGAGGACACCCGAAGCCGCAGAAGGACGCCGGACCCACCGAAGAGGACACCCAAAGCCGCAGAAGGACGCCGGACCCGACGAGGCCGCCGATGGACGCCGCGCAAGACACCAAAACTGTAAGTACAAAACAAACTTTTTTTCCACAGGATTCGGGGCATCTTTAGGGGTGCGCGGTATACGCGGGAGCGCGTTATACCACGATAAATACGGTAATTAAGATTGTATAATTTATTAGTTCCTTTAGATGTCTTTATATATTGTCAAAATAGCATGTTAAAGAGAGCACAAGGATCATCACAACTGGAGGCCAACTTTAGAACAAGTGGCCCTTTCACTAATTTACCAACACCACTGAACTGCTAAGACAAAATGTATCTCAGCCACTCAAATTTTTGGTGCAAAGGCCATTTGTGTTTTGGAAACACAGACTACTGGCCCATCATGTTTGGTTTTGTGTACACTACATGGTTTAAGGCCTCTTTCACATGGGCTATTCGATCAAGTCCACCTGTCAGTTTTTTTAGGCAGACCTGATCGAACCCTCCAGTCTCTTCTACGGAGCGGCGGATGTCAGCGGACACACGTATAAAGACACCCACCGCCATCTGCTCTGATCCTGTCCACCAAAAAACAGACGGATGGTGGTCCTATTCCCCATCCGTCCGGCACATCGGATGGAAGATCTGGGGATCTGCTTTTAAAGAAGATAAAAGGACAAACAAGATTAAGAAACCCTGATGTGAAAACAAATGTCAGCATTAAGCTATTTCATAAAGCCACCAATCAGATTCAATGTGCGAGGCAGGGGAAAGGTATTCCAGCATGACAAGCAAGCGTGGTCTAGGATCACAGAGTACCAAAAGGTGGTGGGGTGGACTAGTTCAGTACAGCAAGGTCTGATTACAAAACTGTTTTTAGCAGGTACTGTAGTTTGTGCTTTCTGTAAGCATGTTGAGGTTTTAGCAGGTAGGTTGTGCTTTCTGTAAGCATGTTGAGGTTTTAGCAGGTAGGTTGTGCTTTCTGTAAGCATGTTGATGTTTTATTTTCAATGCTTGTTGAAGCGTATCTATAAAATAAAAAATCTCTGCATTGTCTTGTGCTCTACTACAGCACAATCTTGCTTCATATGTGACAGATTGACAAAAAAAATTTTATAAGGGCACTTACAATTTTTCCTGTGAAGACTTAATGTTTATTGTTGTGCCAAATCATTGGCCTTCCTTTTTATTTTTGCTTTTAGAATAAGGAAGCATCATCCTCATGGGAGAAAATGCCTTTTTAAGTAAACATTTTCAAGAACCACAGTCATTTTCTTAGAATAGACGAATAAACAAATTGACTAATTTGCTCCCTTGATTAAGATGATTATGAATATTTAATAATGAACATGCTTAATTTTGATTGCAGAAAATACAACGCAGTTTCATTAATTAAACAGAACTTTTTTTGGCATTAGTCTAAATTGTGCATTTTGCTTAACTTAGGTAAATCATAATTAGGGGCAAGGGATAAAGTTCAGATTGCGCATGGGATTTAAACAAACTCAATTTGTACACAGTTTGAGAAAAAAGCAACTTTTGTTGTGGTGGTTGTTCACCACCATAGCAACCAACTACCAGTAATTCACTTCCTGGCCTTTGAACTTAATGCGTGTGTTAACCCCCCAACAAAAATATGCTGCTCCTGTCCCTTTAATGTGCAAGCTGAAGCTAGGTGCTTTTTGCATTACTTCACTGTGTCTCTAAGGCCCCGTACACACGGTCGGACAAAACCGATGAGAATGGACCGAGGTTCAGTTTCATCGGTCCAAACCGACCGTGTGTATAGCCCATCGGTCTGTTTTCCTTCGGTCCAAAATTTTAAAACATGCTTCAAAACCGAACCGATGGACCGCTGCCCGATCGGTCCAAACCGATGGTTAGTACAGAAAGCATCGGTTCAAAACCCGCGCATGCTCAGAATCAAGTCGACGCATGCTTGGAAGCATTGAACTTCGTTTTATTCAGCACGTCGTGTGTTTGACGTCACCGCGTTCTGACCCGATCGGTTTTTGGAACGATGGTGTGTACGCACATCAGACCATCAGGCCACTTCAGCGGTGAACCGATGAAAACGGTCCGTCGGACCAGTCTCATCGGTTTTGTCCAACCGTGTGTACGGGGCCATACAATACCTGTTTGATCCTGCCAGCTCCTGTCTTCCCCCCTGAGAAAAGACCACGATTATCATGGCTGCTGAGCCAAGATACCATGGTCTAAATGTGTGTCTGCGTCATCCACAGGTATCCTCTCTCCTCTCTGCCTGTTTTTAGCTCCCCCTCCTCCCTCTCCTGCCCCCTCCTCTCTCGTACACACTGCATTGACAGCCACAGGGAGGAAGATTCCTCTTCTGATGTATCTTGCATATGTCAGAAGGAATCTGTGTCCCTCCTACTCAGCTCCCTCAGCTCGGATATAGAGAAGATATAGGACAATTGACAGAGCCAAAAAAAGGCCAATAAAAGGTTTTTACACACACAAAAAAAAGAAAAGAAGATGCTGCAATGCTTAGGGAACCATTTACTGTGTGCCTGATAAGGTGGTTGTTAACCCAATTGCGCCCAATTAAAGTCAGGTGGCTTAGAATGGTCAATAATGAGGGCTATGTTGTGTGCCAGCCCCTTCAATGTAAAAGTTTGAATTATCAGCAACCATATTGATAATGTGCTTAACTGTGATACGAAAAGCATAGGTAGTGCTGATAACAATGCATAGGATCAGGTTAGTCTAAGCAAGTAGGTACTGTTCTCTTAGAGCCTGCAGTTATGGTTATGGTTTTCAGCCTGCAGTTATGCTTATAGTGTGGGAAATGCTGCAAAGAGAGGGGGATTTTAGGCTCCAGCTGGAATGGTACCAACAAATCTTCCATAATTTTTCTCTTTTATTGGAAAGGGAAAAAAAATCCTCCTTGAAGCCTCCCCCAAAAATGTCCCATTACTCCCCACTGACAGCAGCCCAACACTCATGTACCTGTTTTGAACGCTTGAGGAGAAAAGAGGCAGGAAATGTCTGTGTTGCAACCACTTCCATTTAATCTAACAAAGAAGGTGGCCAAATGAAAAAATGGCTACTCACTCTTGAGGAAAGAAGGAAGAAAAGAAGGCAAGAGCAGTAACGTAAAAACAAGTCTCTGCTCTCCATTCTTAAGCAGGAGGAAAAGGGTGCTTGAGACCTTAAAAAAATGTGAGGAGGAGGTGGAGAAAAAGTGTTCATTAGCAGCACTGTAAAATTAAAAAAATGGCTGCTATTCACCCTTGAACGTGAGAAGGAGGAAACGTGTACATTAGTAGCACTCTAAGAAAAATTGGTAGCTATGCAACCTTAAGTAGGGGGATGAGAAAAGCGGGCAGGAACTTTCCACTAGAAAATATGAGAGAGGTGGCAGCACAAACAAATTGGGAAAATAATGAAGACAAATATCTAAATACATAAATAAATCTGAAAATGAAAATAAAAAAGTCATCTGGGAATCATCCATATGAAAGGGAATACAGCCAAAGGGCCAGATCCACAAAAGGGATACGCCGGCGTATCTACTGATACGCCGTCGTATCCCTGTTTCTATCTTTGGAACTGATCCACAGAATCAGTTTCCAAAAGATAGGGAGAAGATCCGACATGTGTAAGGGACTTACACTGCCGGATCTTAGGATGCAGTACCGCATCCGCCGCTGGGGGCATTTCGAGTCGAAATGCCGCTTCGGGTATGCAAATTAGCACTTACGGAGATCCACAAAGCTTTTACGCTTCGTTTTTTTCTCCGTAAGTATTAGTTTGCAATCGTAAAATTAGGGCTGCTTTTACAAGGCCTAAACTGTTTAGGCCTTGTAAAAGTAGACCCTTCTTTTTTTTCCCGCCGCAACTCTTATTTTTTTTTTTTATGCCCGTCGCGATTCTCAAAACCCGGCGCAACGTAAAACTGCGCTAAGCACGTCGGGAAAATGACGTTGTGAGCATGCGCAGTACGGCCGGATTTAAGTTACACAGCCGAAAATTTCTAGGTAAGTGCTTTGTGGATCGGGCACTTAGGTAGAAATTTTGCGGCAGTGTAACTTAAATGGCAATATTTAAGTTACGGCGGCTGGCTGTGGATCTGGCCCAAAGAGCTTTGAAAATGTGGGGCTCACAGCGCTAGACCAGCTTTGGATAATATTTACAGCTATTGTCTGTTAGACAAGATACTCAAATTTGTATTACAAAATAAAATCCACCTCATCTTTTTCTATATGCTGCCTTTTCAAGTACTCATTTACAGTCCTAATGTTATACATAGATTTCAGGTATGGATTTGGTAGGAATTGGCTATTTGGAATATTTGGAAAAAAATAGGGATACAGGTATAGGAGGGGGGTTGGGAAATATAGGGGTTATGTTTTTTAAGTGTTTTGTGCTCTTCGGTTTTTACATTTTATTAAACTTTAAAGAAAAATAAGCTCATTAACTATACTAATAAACTGTTGTGCAACTCACAAACTTATAGAAAATTGGGGGACTTTGAACTTTACTTTAAAATAAACAGATCTAAAGTAAATTTTCCTCTAGATTTCTGTTGTGGTTGCTACTTCCCCCATTTAATTCAGACCTATTACTGCTGGATACAAAAATCAGGTATTGCAGCCACAACTAATTAACAAAAATAATTAAAATGTTGAACTGAATCAGATTGAGATGCTGCTGCTGCATTTAAGCCAAGCTAAATATAAAAGTTAAAGAATGATTTACACATTAATGTGATATGCCAGAATACAGTATCGCTAATTCTCTATGTGAAAAACCATACTGTTCCATAACACCACAGCTTAAACCCTTCTCGCCCTGCCTATAGCAGAGTGACGGCCAGACAGGCCTCTCATCTATCTGAGTGGACGTCATATTACTTCCTCCCAGAAGGGGCCGCGCATTGGTGCAATCTGTCACGTCCAATGACAGATTGACAGATTATTATCATAGAGGATTTATACAATGCCAACAGTTTGCCCTAACGTTGTAAAGCGCTGCGCAAACAGTACAGTTACAATACAATTCAATACAGGATGAATCAGAAAGCCCTACTCATTAGAGCTTCTAATCTAAAAGGGAGGGTCAAGTGACACAAAAGGTAATAACTGTAGGGCTGATGAGCTGATAGAGAAAATAAAAGTATGGTTGTTAAGTGGAGGCAGGGATCGACTAAAAGTGGATAGAGCTGGAGACAGTCAGACAGATTGGGGTAGGGAATTTCAAAGGATGGGAGAGGCTCAGTAGAATTCCTGGTGGTGAGCATGGGAAGAGGTAGCAAGTGAGTTAGAGAGCAGGAGTTCTTGGGAGGAACAGAGAGAAAGATTTGGTTGGTATTTTGAGATTAGGTTAGTGATGTAACTGGGGATGGCTTTGTAAGTTATTGTTAGCATTTAGAATTACATTTGTTGGGTGAATGGCAGCCAAAGGAGGGACTGGCAGAGAAGGAGTAGCAGATGCTCAGTGGTTTGTAAGGTGGATACATCTGGCAGCAGCATTCATAATAAACTAAATAGGGGATAGCATATTTAAAAGCAAGCCAATGAGGAGAAAGTTGCAGTAGTTGAGGCTAGAGATAACCAGGGAGTGAATTAGGAGCTTTGTAGTTTCATTGGTTGGGAAGGGGCAAATTTTGGAGATGTTACATTGATCTATTTTGCGACTCTTCATTAGCGATCAGCCCGACATTCGACTCGAACATCGGGTGTTCGCCCGTTCGCCGAATACGGAACATTATGGGGCATTCGTGGGAACGCCCTATAATGAACGGTGAGGCTGCTAATTGGCCAAAGCATGCACCTGACCTGCATGCTTTGGACAATCACAAATCTCTGCTGTGAGAGCCATGATTGGCCAATCATGGCTTAGGGGGCTGAGTCTATTACCCACACTATGTACAGCTGCCTTGTAAGCAGCCTTACATAGTTTTATGAATGAGAGCAGCAAAATGACTTTTGTAAAGGACATTTTTTTATTTAAAACTGCACACGGCTGTAATGTATTGCCGTATCCAAGCAATATACATAAAAATCATTGAAAAAAATGTAATGGATCTCCCCCAGTCCATTACCAGGCCCTCTGTGTCTGGTATGAATATTAAGGGGCGCCAAAAAATTCCATACCAGACCCTTATCCGAGCACACAACCAGGCAGGCCGCAGGAAAAGGGGGGACGAGAGGGGCCCCCCTCCTGAACCATACCAGGCCACATGCCCTCAATATGGGGAGGGTGTCTTGGGGTCACATGACGTCAGAAGGGGGCAGAGTCACCCTTTTACATCACCAGGTGGCCCCGCCCTCAGCTATATAACAGCTGTCATTGCAAAATCCTGCAGTCGCAGGACGCCTCCCATCGAGGCAGAGTTTTTCAGTTTTTTTGGTGGGTTTTCTCGGGTCGTCGCGCTGTCATCGAAGATGGAGTTACATTGCGGGACACTTTTTTTTAAATAAAGGACTTGTTCCAAACTGTCTACTGTCATTTTTACAATTGTTACCCTTTTTCTCTGAATAGGTGAAGGGGTACAATGTACACAATACCCATTCACATAGGGGGGCCGGGATCCGGGGGTCCCCTTGTTAAAGGGAGTTTCCAGATTCCTATAAGCCCCCCACCTGCAGACCCCCACAACCACCGGGCAAGAGTTGTGGGGAAGAGGCCCTTTTCCCCATCAAAATGGGGACAAGGTGTTTTGGTCGGGACCCCAAAACACCCTACCCATGTTGAGGGCATGTGTCTTGGTACGGTTCAGGAGGGGGGGGCCGTAATTTTATTTTTATTTTGGTGCAGGGTTCTCCTTAAAATCCATACCAGACCTGAAGGGACTGCTATGGATTTTGGGGGGACCCCCATGCAATTTTTACAAGGGCCTGGTAATAGACTGAGGGGGAACCCATGCTGTTTTTTTCAATGATTTGTATCTATATTGCCAGTATCCGACAATTAATTACAGCCGCGAGCAGTTTTAAACTACATTTTTCCCTAAAGAAATGTCATTTTGCTGTAGTACTCTTCTAAACCTGGGAAAGATGTGCTACTTTACAGGCATAACCAATCACGATATTTAAAGGAATATTTAATTTGTATTGTTTCACTTTTTTTTTTTTACAAGAAACTGTATTGTTTCACTTTAAGCATTATTAAAATCACTGAAAAAAATGATGTTTTTAAAACTTGTTTTTGCATTGATACATGTCCTCTGGGGCAGGACCCAGGTCCCCAAACACTTTTTATGGCAATTACATGCATATAAGCCAAACTTTAGATTTTTCATGTTTGTGTCCCATAGACTTTAACGGTGTTCGCATACATTTTTGGGCTGTTTGCAAGTTCTGGTGCAAACTGAACCGGGGGGTGTTCGGCGCATCCCTATTCTCCAGTATGGTCACTTAATTACTGGGATAGACAACTCAATTTACACATTAGGTTAATTGGAAAACTGCAAATTGTATTGATTGTTTTTCAAACCTATATTCTTAAATTGCTGATTCACAATTTTTTTAATTGTCTGAATATTTGCAATTTTCTTGATTAGGTCATCATTGTTAATTTTATATGATTAACCAATAGGAATCTGAAGATTAATGTTCACAAGCACTGGGCCCCCGTGTAGAGGGGACTTTTACTCTGTATTCTACATTTGGCACATTTGACTGTCACTCCTTTTTTTCTTTTAACAATAAGGAGCCAAGCAAAATGGCTCCTGATTATGTGATCACAATGACTTGCATGACATGGCAATCACACCCAATTCCTTAGTAAATAAAACTGTTAAAGAATGTTTTGTTGTGCACAGTCTTAAAACTGTGATTTTTTTCTTTTTTTTCTTTATTTCCTCATATAATTAATATATATTAAATAATGAAGTAACTTAAGCCCCATACACACTATCAGTTTTCCTGCAGGTTTTTCTCTTCAGGTTTACCAAAACCATCTAATATGAGGTCAAACCTTAAGGCCCCTTTCACACTGGGACGGGAGCCGCGGTCACGGTATAGCGCCGCTCAAAATACATACCGCTCCTCTCACCGCTCCAAAGATGCTGCTGACAGGAGATTTTTTTCTCTCTTGCCAGCGCATCGCCTCAGTGTGAAAGCCCTCGGGATTTCACATTGAGGTTGCTGGGCAGGAGTTTTTCAGGCGGTATAGCAGTGTGAAAAGGGTCTAATGCCGCGTACAGACGGTCGTTTTTTGTGATGAAAAAAAAACGACGTTTTTGAAAACGTCATTTAAAATGACCGTGTGTGGGAAAAATGTTGTTTTATGTCTTCTGAAAAACGACAAAAAAAAATTCGAACATGCTCCAATTTTTTGTGTCGTTTTTAAAAACGTTGTTTTTTGTGTCAATTAAAATGATAGTGTGTGGGCAAAACGACGTTGAAAACAACGTTTTTAAACCCGCGCATGCTCAGAAGCAAGTTATGAAGCGAGCTTCAATGGAACAGAGTGCCGTCGTACGTGCTGAACGTAATCACGCTTTGCTAAAGCATTTTGAAAAACAATGGTGTGTAGGCAACGTCGTTTTTGAAAATGAAGTTTTTAAAACCTCGTTTTTTTTTCATCACATAAAACGTCATTTTGTTTCATCACAAAAAACTACCGTCTGTACGCAGCATTAGAGTTTCGATTTGTATGCAATCAGGCAGGCCCTTACACTACATGGTTTTGGTAAACCTGGAGAGAAAAACCTGCAAGAAAACTGATAGTGTATATGGGGCTTGAAAGTGTCACTAAAGGAATCTATTTATTTGTTTTGGTTTTGGATAGAGTGTAGAGCAGGGGTCTCAAACTGGCAGCCCTCCAGCTGTTGCAAAACTACAAGTCCAATTGTGCCTCTGCCTATGGGAGTCAGCCTTACAATGTCTCATGGGACTTTTAGTTTTGCAACAGCTGGAAGGCCGCCAGTTTAAGATCCCTGGTGTGGAGGGATTTGTACCTGTCACGTGTTACTGAGGTCTGTGCCCCTGTTAGGGAGAGCCCCCCTCTCTACAGTATTTGTTGTGTTTACAGTTGGCATCAAAAAAGAAAGTAAAAGAAAATGACAAAATTGGGGTCGATATCAAAACAGGAATAGGAACAATAATCTCCCAATAGGGGCATTAGTTCTGGCAACACCCTGAGATTCCCTCACTTTAAAGGGATCTCTTCTCACCTGTTTGTGTATGGGACAGGATATCTGCAATGGGACATCAAGGGATGTCTGCAATGGGACAGAGATGGCAAAAACTGCCTAACACTCCCTTGCTCAAACCAAAAAAAAAAAAAAAAAAGGCATTTATTTTTTAAGTTTTGCACTCTGAGGCCTCGTACACACGATAGGTTAACCAGAGGACTACGGTCTGATGGACCATTTTCATCTATCAAAACCGATCGTGTGTGGGCCCCATAGGTTATTTAAGCATTGGTTAAAAAAAGCCAACTTGCTTTAAATTTAACCGATGGATTCCTAACCGATAGGTCAAAACCGATCGTTAGTAGGCACAACCATTGGTTAAAAATCCACGCATGCTCAGATCCAAGTCGACGCATGCTTGGAAGCATTGAACTTCATTTTTTCAGCACGTCGTTTGTGTTTTACGTCGCCGCGTTCTGACATGATCGGTTATTTAACCGATGGTGTGTGGGCACGACGGACCATCAGTCAGCTTCATCGGTTAACCGATGAAACGTCCCTCAGACCGTTCTCATCGGATGGACTGATCGGCCATATTCAGATCCGCATAACCTATCTGATTTAAGATCCACCGCCGCAAGTTTTTGAGGCAAGTGGTTAATTCACAAAGCACTACCTCAAAACTTGCGGCGGCGTATCGTAAATCCCCCGACGGAATTAAAATTCCGCGGATAGGGGGCGAGTAGTATTTAAATGAGGCGCGTTCCCGTGCCGATTGAACAGCGCATGTGCCCGTCCGCAAATTTACCCAGCGTGCCATTGCTCCAAATGACTTTGCAAGGACGTCATTGGTTTCGACGTTAACGTAAATTACGTCCATCCATATTCGCGAACGACTTACGCAAACAACGTAAAAAATTCAAAAACTCAGTGCGGGAACCGACGGTCATACTTAACATTGAGTACGCCTCAGTTATAGCAGCTTTAACTATACGCCGGAAAAAGCCGAACGCAAACGACGTACAAAAAAAAGCACCGGGCGGTCGTTCGTTTCTGATCGGCGTAACTCCTCATTTGCATAATCTTGCATAAAAGATATGGAAGCGCCACCTAGCGGCCGGCCTGGAATTGCAGCCTAAGATCCGACGGTGTAACACAGTTACACCTGTCGGATCTTAGGGATATCAATGCGTAACTGATTCTATGAATCAGTCGCATAGATACGACCGGCAGAACTCAGAGATACGACGGCATATCAGGAGATATTATAAGTATAAGTACAATAACACTGAGATGACACAAGTGAACACATAGTCATTGTGGGTCATTCCCACAAACTTCAGTATGCTGTGCAAACTTCTCAAAGGACTATAGATCAGGATAACATTGTTTTTCCATATCTTGATTTATTTATAGATTATACTATTTTAACCTCAATAGACTGCAGCTGCACAATGTATGCGTTTCT
This sequence comes from Rana temporaria, assembly GCF_905171775.1. Taxonomy (NCBI): domain Eukaryota; kingdom Metazoa; phylum Chordata; class Amphibia; order Anura; family Ranidae; genus Rana; species Rana temporaria. Next base: position 154,290,348 of record NC_053493.1, on the reverse strand, counting down.
TGCAAAAACATAATTCAAACTGGACCATCAAATTACTGTAATATTCAAAAACAATGAAATGGCAGCTGTACAGTTGGGATTGGGGATTACAAGAGTGTACTGGGAATTTACAAGAAGACGGATTTATCACTACCAGCAGCAGGGAAGACAGATTAGAATCACTTTCAAACTGGCCAGCACTTTATTAAGAGAAACAAAATAAAAATCAACATCTAGCCCTAAGCTGCAGCAAATCATTTGGACTGCGTACTTTGATTGTCAGTTGTTTTTTTTACTATTCTTTGAGCGAACATCTGTGTTGATAGAGGTATTTCATGTTACAGGGACAAATGATGCTGTGGGGAAGTATTTGATAGGAAATTATTTTGTTAATTATAATAAACTATTTTACGTAATAATCAAATAGTTAGCATACTGTTTATATAGACACAGGTGCAACAACCATATATTATACTGTGATTAGTGGTCATTCCAATTGCTTGTGTTGTTTGTTTAATTCTTGTAGTTCTACCGTAAAGAACATTACATTGTTGTTCATGATTATGATGTAGTTTCCTGCTCTATGCTCTTGTCATTTTCCCATAAAGTATGGGCTCAGCTGTGTGTCCAACCACCATCTTAAAAGAGTTCAAAAACATGCATTAAGATAAAAAAAAACTGCCTTTACATCTTAATGCATGCTGCTATGCATAAGGAAAAAAACCTTCTGTGTGTTAGCAGCCTCCCCAGCACCCCCCTAATTACTTACCTGAGCCCCATCACTCTCAGCGATGTCCATGCGTGTCTAAGCCATCCGGGACACTCTTCCTGATTAATTGACAGCCGTGGGAGCCAATGACGCCCTGTTCGCGTCTCAGCCAAAGTCAGTCAGCAATCAGGGTTCCGTGTCTTATGTATACACAGAGCTCTAACTCAGCTTGGGTGCCCCCCATAGAGAGCTGCTGGCTGAGGGGGCACTCGATAGGAGGGAGGGGCCAGGAGCAGCAAAGAGGGACCTGAGAAAGGGAGGATCTGAGCTGCTCTGTGCAAAACTAAGTGCACAGAGAAGGTAAGTATGAGGCCTCGTACACACGACCGAGTTTCTCTGGAAAACCAGCAAGAAACTTGCTGGGAGATATTTTTTGCCGAGGAAACCGGTCGTGTATACATTTTCATTGAGGAAACTGTCGAGAAACTCGACGAGCCAAAAAGAGAGCAAGTTCTCTATTTCCTTGACGGGAATGGAGAAACTTGCCTTGTCGAGTTCCTTGACAGCCTGACAAGGAACTCGACGAGGAAAACGATGTGTTTCGCCCGTCGAGTTCCTCGGTCGTGTGTACGAGGCTTCACATGTTTTTTTATTTTTTTTTAAAATCACTTTACGTGGTAAGAGTCATATCTGCACGGTTGCTATTAGCATTAAACTGTATATAAGACAATGGGTGTACTGTATACTGTATACAACAAGCATTTTTTTCTTTTAGATGTTAACCAAACGTCCCAATATTTCAGCACCATCATGATATCAACCTCTGAGAACAACTGAAAATAATCCTTTCACAGACGCTGACATATCTATAAAGTAACAATGTATTTCTGCGCTCAGGTGTTTTGCTAAAGGGGAGGAAATGAATATCTTCTAATTATTTTTCCTTTTTATCCATACCTAGAGTCTTGCTACCCTCTCAGGGCCTTGGGTATCCAAAAATGGTAGAAAACAACAAAAAACAAAAGAAGGGCACACTGACCTAGAGCAATTCCATTATAAACATTTATTAGAGAACACAAGGTGACCCATAGAATACTCACAAACGTAGGTGGTATCTCCGTGGCTCTGAGGAAGAGGGTTCTCACTTGAAATGCATCAGCCTAGCCATTATGGACACCTTCCAGTCTCCTTGCATGTTTGGAGTATTCCAGCAGTCCAAGAGGCATTCAGTTCAGACTGTGCTTTGACATGCACATATACAACCTACATTTGTGAGTATTCTATGTGTCACCTTGTATTCTCTAACAAATGTTTATAATGTATGGAGAAACTAGTCAAATGCATTACTCAGGTGCGATTTTGGCCTATTCTTCCACACAAACAGTCTTCAAATCTTGAAGGTTCCGTGGGCCTCTTCTATGAACTCTGATCTTTAGTTCTTTCCATAGATTTTCTATTGGATTCAAGTCAGGTGATTGGCTGGGACATTCTAGCAGCTTTGTTTTCTATCTTTGAAACCAATTTAGAGTTTCCTTGGCTTTGTGTTTGGGATAATTGTCTTGCTGAAATGTCCACCCTCATTTCATCTTCATCATCCTGGTAGATGGCAGCTGATTTTATTATCAAGAATGTCTTGGTACATTTTTTCATTCATGCTTCCTTCAATGATGTGAAGCAAGGTCCATAAAGACATTGGTAAACGAGTTTGGGGTGGAGGAACCTCACTGGCCTTCCTGCCTGTCCTGACCTCAACCCGATAGAACACCTTTGGGATAAATTAGAGCCACATCAGTGACTGACCTCACAAATGCGCTTCTGGAAGAATGGTTAAACATTCCCATAGACACATTCCTAAACCTTGTGGACAGCCTCCCCAGAAGAGTTGAAGCTGTCATAGTGGCGAAGGTTGGACCAACTCAATATTGAACCATATGAACTAAGACTGGTATGACATTAAAGTTTATTAGGTGGATTCAGAAAGAGTTAGGCTGGCGTATCAGTAGATACACCGACCTAACTCGTAATCTGCACCGTCCTAAGTTTAAGTGTATTCTCAAACTGAGATACACCCTAAACCTAGCTAAGATACGACAGCCTGCGCCGTCGTATCTTAGGGTGCAATATTTAGGCTGCCCGCTAGGTGGCGCTTCCATTGAGGTCGGCGTAGAATATGTAAATCACTAGATACGCCTATTCACGAACGTACGTGCGCCCGTCGCAGTAAAGATACGCAGTTTCCATAAGAGATACGCCGCCTAAAGATAAAGATGCCCCCTAGGTGGCGTAGCCAATGTTAAGTATGGCCGTCGTTCCCGCGGCAAAATTAAAAAATTTTACGTTGTTTGCGTAAGTCGTCCGTGAATAGGGCTGGACGTAATTTACGTCCACGTCTAAACCAATACGTCCTTGCGGCGTACTTTGCTGCAATGCACACTGGGATATGCACACGGACGGCGCATGCGCCGTTGGTAAAAAACGTCAATCACGTCGGGTGACAGTTAATATGCATAAAACATGCCCCCCCACATCCTCATTTGAATTAGGCGCGCTTACGCCGCCTATTCACGCTACGCCGCCGTAACTTAGGAGGCAAGTACTTTGTGAATACAGTACTTGCCTCTCTGACTTACGGCGGCGTAGTGTAAATACGCTACGCTACGCCGCCGCAAAGATGCGCGCCCCTACCTGAATCCAGCTATATGTGTGTAAAGGCAGGCGTCCCAATATTTTTAGTAATATAGTGTATGTTCACTAGGTATGTTAACAACAGAAGCTATTCAATGGTATCACCTATTTCTAATGAGCTAATGCAATCAACTTGTTTTGGTATTTTTCACTTCTAACACACTTAATATGACACGACTTGACATGAAATTTCATTTGAAGGCTACAGCGTAGTTGTATGAGACAAATACTGCACATCTAAATTATTCACGGAGGAGCTCAGGGAGAAAGAAGGGCCTTATGTATGACAAGTGTGCTAAGAAAATGTCTTGTTGCTCATGTCACCAAACCAACTTCCCACTATAAAATGTGTAGTACAACCGGGATTCTAACTAGCAGCTACGAACAAGAAGTATGCTTTTTGTTAGCAAACTTTTTATATTCACAACACTTTGGGGTGTATGTTTATAAAGGTGTATCTTCCTGGTGCATAAACGTAATCATCTGCACAAAACTCATATGGGAAGGCAATGTTAAAAAGTCAAGATTTAAAAGATAAATAAATGTAATTGAAGGGTTAACTAGTACTTGCTTGATACTTGTGGTCCAGAGAAAACAATATAAATCGTGCAGCCCCGATCCAGTGTTATTTAGATACTAAGGTCCCCTTCACACTACGCAATGGCCTAATGTACCTGCATTATTGCAATACTTTGGCATGTGTTTGGGCAGCCTATGCATCTTCAGTGGACTGGTAGTGCACTTAAAGGAGAAATAGTGCATGTACCAGCAGTGCACTAAAACTCACAAGATGTGTGTTGTGGCTGCGGTGCAGGTGTGTTACCCCCTACTGTAGCAGTGTATTGGGGTGCGATTTAAAATAAATGCCACCATGTTCCATCATAATATGCGGTGATGCCCCAATGTGAAGAATTCTCAAACTAGCACCTGAATCATTAGAAAGATTGTAGAGGAAGCCAGCAATGATTTTTCATCAGGTTTGCACTCCTACAGAATACTGATAACTGAAAAACTGCAGTGAAATCTCTGAAATGAATGCTTGAAGGGGAAACATGCATCAGTTGTAGCTACCACATACAGGTTTAATAATACAGGCGGCCCCCTACTTACAAACAACTTGTACTTACAAATGGAGGGAGACAACAGGAAGTGAGAGGAAATCTACCCCTAGGAAGGGAAAGAGTTACTTTGGGAAAAAGGGGTCTCTTTTCCACTGATGCTTTATCACCAATCCTTGTTTCCCTAATAACCCAAAATGTATCACCAATCCTTGTTTCCCTAATAACCCCAAATTTTCAAAATCCAATTGTCATTGGGACAGAAAGTGAATTGAAATCTTCTGAACAGGGGAACAGACAGCAAAACAAATGTTACAGGGGTGATAACCCTTCCCTATGTTTTCCAAAAAACTTACAAATAGATTTTTTGGCTGGAGTTACATTTAAAAAATGTACCTGTTCCAAATTACAAACAGATTCTACTTAAGAATGAACCTACAGTGCCTGTCTTGTTTGTAACCCGGGGACTGTCTGTACATTTCATATTTTCCAAGTAGGCACATCACTGAAAGAATAAATATAGAGCTGATAGGTTTTGGTTTGCCTATTCTTCTAATGCAATGCTTTTCTTGACTGCCTCATACAGAAATAATCACTTAAATAATTGGCAATAGCCAAGGGCTTTTGAAATGTAGTACGCCTATCCTTCAATGTGACTGTTAATGACATGCTGCTGAAAATTACTTTTTATTGCATAAGCAGGTACCGTAATTAAAGCAAAAGTGTAAGCCCTCACATCTTCAATACCGACACAATCCACTCATGCAGTAAACAAGTCAGTAGTTTTCCTCTTAACTTGAAATGTTGTCTGAATAGGGACAGTCCTAGATTTTAGTACTTTAAGTCTGTGCAAAATTTGCATTCTTTGCCAAAGCTGAACTCCAGCCTTAAAGCGGGGGTTCACCCAAAAAAAATGTTTTAACATTACATTCAGGCGAGTTGTTAGAATGACAATCGGGTGTTTTTTTTTAAATCGTTGCCGTACATACCGTTTTATATATATATGTTCACCGCGGCTTCCGGGTATAATCTGCGGGACTGGGCGTTCCTAATTGACTGACATGCTTCCGACCGTCACATACAGCGCGTTACGAGTTGCCGAAAGAAGCCGAATGTCGGTGTGCAGGTGCCTTATAGAGCCGACTCGCAGTCCGGCTTCTTTTGGCAACTCGTGACGCGATGTATGCGACGGTCGGAAGCATGTCAATCAATTAGGAACGCCCAGTCCCGCAGATTATACCCGGAAGCCGCGGTGAACATATATATATATAACGGTATGTACGGCAACGATTTAAAAAAAAACACCCGATTGTCATTCTTATGCCCCGTACACACCATCACTTTATGCGATGAAAAAAAACGTCATTTTCTGTGAAGTAAAAAATTAAGTTTTTGAAACTTCAATTTTCAAAGACGAAGTTGCCTACACACCATCGTTTTTCTCACAATGTTCTAGCAAAGCGAGGTTACGTTCCACCACATTTTTCCATTGAAGCTCGCTTCATAAGTAGCTTCTGGGCATGCGCGGGTGAAAAAACTTCGTTTTAAACAACGTTTTTTGCTACACACGGTCAATTTCTGTGAAGTAAAAGTTGACGTTTTGAAAAACGACACATAAAATTAAAGCATGCTTCAATTTTTTTTGGTCGTTTTTTAGAAGACATAAAACGACGTTTTCCCCCACACACGGTCAATTAAAGTGACGTTTTTAAAAACGTCATTTTTTTTCATCACATAAAGTGATGGTGTGTACGGGGCATAACAACTCGCCTGAATGTAATGTTAACATTTTTTTTTTGGGTGAACCCCCGCTTTAACTTAAATCTTGTGTAGCTGTACAGGCTTCTTTCCTATACTGAAATGTCTTACTCTGAGAAGCTCACAATGTTCAGTGAAATCACAGTGTGCATTAGAAGCTGCAGCAAGTCAGATAGAGCCTGTCTCATATCCTGGGTAGAGGACATCCAGCAACATCAAGCTCCTTACCTCTCCAACTTTACTGTCCATGGCCCACACCTTTCATTAATTGGGTTTCAGTCCCTTTCATCATGAAGGCTAAGCATCACATGTTCACATTACCTAAGACAGTCTGCATGCAAATGCAGCCTCCATATGGAAGCCAACTCCTCCAAACTGATATCCACTTATTAAGGTACTTTGAAATTTGCATAAATCCTCCCGAAAGCCAACCCAGCACAGCGGCTCTTGAGAGGAGTAGTGAGTCAAAATGCTGTGGTGTTTTCAAGAAGCTATGCACAGTACCCCGCTTGACCCTCTGCCTGCATTGCATTGAGAAACACAGAAATCTAATGATGACATCATTGGGTCTTTGAAGTTTCTGAGTTACAATTATTTTTTTTTTTAATATGACTTCGGTGGTATACAAACATTCTTCACAAGAGTTTAATTTTGCTCTATCTGCCAAATAATCATACTTTTCTCCTGTCGTATCTGCACAGTCCATAATTTTAGTAACTTCAACTCCCTAGAGCCGGTTCACACTTAGGCTGCACGACTTCGGGGGCAACTCTGCAAGGCGTCCTGAAGACGACTTCAGAGGCGACCTGCAAAATGACCTCTGTATAGAAGTCAATGCAGGTCGCCCCAAGCCGCCCCCGAAGTCATACAAGAACCTTTTTCTAAGTGGGAGCGGCTTGCGTCGCTCCTATTAGAACGGTTCTATTGCATAGAATGGGACGTGACTCGTCAGGTGGCTGAGCTGCCTGACAAGTCGCCCCAGTGTGAACCGGCTCTTATACTGTCCTCTATGGTCTCCTCCTTCTATCTGCAGCAAAGCATTGGAAGATTTTGCCATCCACATAGCCAAAATGCTGACAACAGTTGAAATAACCAGTTTTTCCTAGTCTGTCTGCACAGGGCCTTATTCTAACTTCCTTTCTAACATACTTTGTTTAATCGAATAAACGCTATATTTGTTAATATCCAATTCCCATTTTACCATCTGTTCTTATATAGTCCCCAGCTCTTCTCATCCTTCATTTCTGGCTTTATCTCTCTTTGACTGATCAACTTGTTCTTAAATTTTTCAAAATATAAAAAAATGCAGTTATGCACTGAATAATAAAATGTTACCCCAGTCCCCCCCCTGCCCTGTCCAGTCGCCATGTCCCACTTCTCCCTTTCTCGCCCTAACCATTCAAATTACATATTTACTCTGAATTGAAAAATCTCCTTTCTACCTATTAAGCCCTGTACACACGATTGGATATCTGATGGAATCTAATCCGATTTATTTTTTCGTCGGATATCCGATGAAACTGACTTTCATCAGTCTTGCCTACACACCATCGGTCAATAATCCGACCGTGTCCAACGTGGTGACGTAAAACACTACGATGTGCTGAGAAAAATGAAGTTCAATGCTTCCGAGCATGCGTCGACTTGATTCTGAGCATGCATGGATTTTTGACCGATGGACTTCCACACAGACGATCGTTTTTTTTCTATCGTTTTTTTATCCATAGGAAAAATGTAAAACATGTTCTAATGTTTTCATCTGACAAACCGATTGTGTGTACAGGGCTTTACTGTCCTGAAATAAATACATACATTATACCAGTCAACTAATATTCCTAAACTTGTTCCAGCTCAGTGGCTCACTACATAGTGAAACTAGAATAAAAATGAAGCGTGAACTTGCAAAAAAGTCAGCAGTGGAGGCTCCCATACTTCTGTCTTGAAAGGTTGATTTTAATGAAGAACCTGAGGAAGTCATGACATCAATTGGATTAAAATCAATGTAGGGTATTAAAGTCCAACTCTGGGCAAAAGAAAAGATCCATTTCAGTGGGGCTGTGCCCATACAGCAAGAATTAATTGCTCCCTTATGCCTAGGAAAAAAAATAAAGAGGTTCGCTGCTCCTCCCCCGCAGCCAGACCAGTCTCCACAGCTCTTGCACCCCAGAGCTCCACCGGACTAAGGTCATGACATCATCAAGACCGTAGTCTTGCACTGGACATGAAGATGCCAAAAGACAGTCCACCACTGGATTGTGGGGAAGCAGAGGATCAGGTAAGTAAAATTGGTTCTCTACTTCCCTAGACAAAATGAGCAATTGAGCCATGCAGTATGGTCGCAGTCCCACTGCAAAGAACACTTTATTTGCCTAGAGTTGGGCTTGAAGTTCACCTCTCTGTCTCTTTTCAAATTCCATATCCAAAAATGTATCAGGGCATTAAATCATTGTGAATATGTAGAAAAATAGTGCAGCGCAAATAATACAAAAAATACAATAATAAATCAATAAATAAATTTGGTAAAGTCCATAAAGTGCAAAGTGATAAAAGTGCTCCAAAAAATCAATGGTGATCAAAAGTGCAAAAAATCTTCAACAGATCCGTGACCCACAGGAAAGGGTTAACCTCCACCAAGAGTAAGGGTGGCCTCTCACCTCAATACTTCGACCTGTGGCTAGGTCAAAAGGCAAGAAGCAAAATCTCCAAAGAATGGTAATCAGCTTTACATGGGTTCAATTTCCAAAGAATCCACCAGATGGCACCAGCGGGCAATAAGCAAGGCAACACTCCATGACTCCCCCGGTCTCTGTGCCGCTCCTGGATTCTGGCCGATCGCTCCGGTCACGTGACAGCCAGGGAAGTGAGGTGGGGGATGCTCGCTGTGTACTGCCGCAGGTGAAGAGGGGACACAGGCGACACTCCGACACCCAGCTTCGATTCTCCAGACACCGCGAGAGCCCGGAGTGTCGCCTGTGTCCCCTCTTCACCTGCGGCAGTACACAGCGAGCATCCCCCACCTCACTTCCCTGGCTGTCACGTGACCGGAGCGATCGGCCAGAATCCAGGAGCGGCACAGAGACCGGGGGAGTCATGGAGTGTTGCCTTGCTTATTGCCCGCTGGTGCCATCTGGTGGATTCTTTGGAAATTGAACCCATGTAAAGCTGATTACCATTCTTTGGAGATTTTGCTTCTTGCCTTTTGACCTAGCCACAGGTCGAAGTATTGAGGTGAGAGGCCACCCTTACTCTTGGTGGAGGTTAACCCTTTCCTGTGGGTCACGGATCTGTTGAAGATTTTTTGCACTTTTGATCACCATTGATTTTTTGGAGCACTTTTATCACTTTGCACTTTATGGACTTTACCAAATTTATTTATTGATTTATTATTGTATTTTTTGTATTATTTGCGCTGCACTATTTTTCTACATATTCACTTTGAGATATTTTTGAGTTATATCTACAGTGCTGGCTTGCAATTTAGTTTAATTTTTATTTATTTTCCAGCGCTGAATCACTTTTTACTCATTAAATCATTGTGGTCAGACACATCACATTCCATGTGAACAGAGTAGAACAAAGTGGTGAGCTGATACGAAAGGCATGATCAACAGACCATGTAGAGAAAAAGCACCACCTTTTTAACTCAACCCTATTAAAATATTAGGCGTTTCTGGGGCTGGGAGTATCTTATTGCATTGCACTAGTGTAAAGGATCCCTGATGTGTGCTTTGTGCTGATAGCACATGGAAAGCACATAACAGCCTATATATAGAAAAAGCTCAACGCAATATTATTATTAGCAGTCAACGGCACATATTTACCAAAGATGTGCACCTTACTATGTACTTAAACACTTTGCTAAGACGCTTAGTAAAATAAGCTCCAATAAGTCATTTACATTAACTGACATACATAATACAAACAAATTTGCAATTTTTTTTAACTTGAACCATTAATCATGCAGGGTGAATCAAGTTTTGTTTATTGCCTTCCTTCTTCAATACATATTCACCTCTCTTTTAATTTGCAGTTGCTTCTTTCAGCTGATAGAAGTAAGAAAATAAGTCATGTGCAAACTGAGTCACTCTAGTCAGAGCTTACACAGGGCTGAGGACTCCAGTCCCAAACCCATGTCACAGTGATGTTGCAATAGCCAAAACACCAGCGTTGTCACATGTTCTCCCAAGAGGTAGTAAAGGTAAGGTTATAATTATATTATATGCTGCGGTGGAGAGCCTAAAGTTTTTAAACAAATTGCTTCATGATCAATATTTTTTCTCAATTATATCTGCAAAATGTTTTATGGAACACGTTCTTGGGGGCTACTTCTATGCTAAAACAAGCTTTCCTACACAAACGACAGGCTCCATTAATCTTCATGAATAAGTGGAGCTGTCATTAAGGCTTGGTACAGGCTAAAATGTTAAGATTCCATAAATGTATTCCTGTGCTTTTTTTCTTTTTTTAATTGAAAATAGTTGAGTCTGTGTTAAACCGGTACTGTGTGTAAATGATAGCACCATGGAGATGAATGGAGCCAACCATTGATAAAGGGAAGCCCATTTTAATGCTGATTCAGCCCAAAACATTGAATTACCTTTGCTTGAATGAACTAGCTCTATGAGCTAGCAAGGCAAGAGCCAACTTGACAATATCTTTGAGGTTGCTAATTAGAGACCTGAGCTTGCTTTTTAAGTGGTGTTATCTGTCTGTCAAGGTTACATTCCTTTTTCAAGTTTTCTCCTAAACAAAATACTATTGATATCTGCTAGTGGACAAATCCAAGAGCTGCCTCTGATAACTAGCATTTATAAATTAATATTATTTGCTGGTTCTCTGCACTATTAAATATCCTCCCCAACATTCACTACAGTGCTAAATATTAAATAATCACTTAAATACCACATTGCACACTCTCCTAAATTACAATTCTCTGTTTGACTTGCTCCAGTTAGAGCACAAAGATATGTCTGGTTATTTCTGCGTAGAGATTACAAATATAGGCAAGAGGCCTAGATTCCCTTCACTAGGCATATAAAATCCCAATTTTTTGGGCTCTAGAAGGTCGGGATTGGGTACTGTCATTTTTTTGTTTTTTTTTTGTTTCATAAAGTGGGTAATGTCATTAAGAGTTAGCCTACTATATAACTATGTTAAGTTCTTATTGGGCATATGACATCATAAGAACAGGGGATTTCACCCCATAATTCTCTGTGCTTTCTGCAGCTCATTAAAAACAGAATCCCAATGGGATCCTGTGCCCTTACAGAATTATGATGTATGTGTAGAAAGTCCACCCTCCATTGAAGTATGGTTTTCCAACAGTGCACATATGACCAGGTAAGCGGTACAAAGAACCCCTTTACCACTTTAGAAAGCAGATTTGTTCATCCAGCAGAGTGAACTGACATCTAATAAATGAGTATCAGACAAATTTGCCATGAACCTGCTTTTGCGTTCTGTGTGTTTAGCATGCTTAACCTGCATCTAAAGGATTCATACTGTATCCTTGATGTCCATTTCCTGGCAGCAGCATCCACACAAACATGATTTTACAGTATCTTTTCACCATAATATGGCACAATAAATATTAGTATGTTAATGTTTGTTGACTTGAATAAAAAAAATGTACTTTGCCTGGCATTTAGCTTTAATTAGTGTAATGTATAAAAGTAACCCCAGGCAAATTTAGTCTGCAGCAGTGGTGTTTGAATAATGTTGGTATAACGATCATCTCTGTCTCCCAAGAAGCCCAACTTTGGCCAAAACTTTTTTGGATAGAATAAGCAATAGCTGGAATTCTCTGTTTTTTCTTTTTCCGGTCTATGTTACCATTGAACAGATTTCCCCCCACGTCTGGTCCTGGTGACAGAGGGACAAGAGGTAATGAGAAAACTCTACAATGCTGACAGAAGTAACAATAAAAATGCTGTTTTTTAATAAAGAGAAAAAGTTTAGAACTAGGAACAAGAGGATTTACCCAGTTCCCTTTAATGGTAAGCTGCAGTTTTCTAAGCTAACAGATCTTACTAACCCAAACATTGATTAATATTGAAGAGGGTCAGGGTTTTTTAGCTACTTTACAAAGAAAAAATACATTATTATTAATTTCAGTATATCCTTTCTCAAACAGTTGTCTTATCCTGGAACAATTTCAGTGTTGTAATGAACCTGCAACTGTTTAACAAAATGAACTAAACTAAGCTTTTATTGCATGAGCTATCTCCCTGAGAAACCCTCCCTGAGGAAGTCACAAGGTGTGACGAAACATGTAGGAGGGACCGGAGAGGCTGGTGTAGACAGGATTACGAGAGTTGTAGGACAGTGTACGAGCCATGGACGGGTGTTCTTATTGTTGGTACTGCAAGACTGGCAGCAAGTAATCATCCTGACCACTGTACATGCTTAAGTTTTATGATGTTAACGTGAGTGTTCATTTGGCACATGTTTTGTTAATAAAAGGTTTTTAAAACGGTAAAGCACTATTGCATACCCTTGTTATTTTGCATGACTATATTGAGCTATAAAGCTGGAGATCAGTAAATACAGATGTGGGGCATGCTGACCAGTAATCCAGCAAGGGTATATATATATATATATATATATATATATATATATATATATATATATATATATATAAAGGCTAAGGCAAAGTCCTAAAGGCTTATTTTCTACTGTAGGAAGTCCTGCGTCTTCAGGAAGATGCATGACTGAATGTGAAACACGTAGATGCCATAACCCGCACGAAATCGAGGCTTGGACCACACGCCAGCCCCGGGAGAACGAATGTTACATGTCAGCCCCAAAAGCATTGCTGGAAAGACTCTGTGCTGGTCCATAGGCACTATACCTTTTTGAGTGTTTATTTTTCACTTTTTATATCAAATAAAGCATAAATATATTGCGCAATGATGGCTATTTGCTTTCTATGAGATCCTGCGATAAACCAATGCAGAGGTTTATGAAGTGATTATTGGCATACCGGTTGGAAAATCCTCAGATTGATCCTTATATGTGGAGTGGTTAACCCTGACATAAACCAAAAGCGCTTGTGTATCTTGTTTCTGGTGAGTGTTCATTTTAGAAGGTGGTGGTGTCCTCACAAATTGGTGGATAAAAAGCTGTTTTCAGTCACGGATGTAGTTGATCATTTTTGAAGAGAAACACTGGGACTATATCTCTATATTTTTAAATGTTTTCATTTTTAAAGAATATGTTTATTTACATATAAGGAATATCACTTAATTTGCGTTCATGTTAAAGCGGAGTTCCACCCAAAAGTGGAACTTCCGCTTTAAGCACTCCTCACCCCCTTACATGCCACATTTGGGGGGGGGTGGAGGCTTCGGTAGGAGTGGGACTTCCTGTCCTACTTCCTCCTTCCACCCAGGGACCACCTCCTCTCACCTTAGGCAGCCCCTCCCTCTAGGTGATCTCATGGGACACGTGACAGGTCTCAGGAGATCGCCTATCCACTCAGAGAGCGCAGCACCACTCGCACATGTGCAGTGCATGCCCGGCCGTGAAGCCGACAGCTGTCACGGCCGGGTGCCCACAGAGTGAATGGAGGCAACGGCGGAGAGGGAGGGAGAAGAGTGACTCTCCGGGCGGCCGCATCGCTGGACCATGAAGTAGGTAAGTATCTATTTATTAAAAGTCAGCAGCTACACTTTTTGTAGCTGCTGACTTTTAATAAACCTAAAAAAAAGTCTTGAACTCCCCTTTAATATGCACGTAATGGCACTTTATTAATTATTGAAGCTTTGAACATTCACTGTTTAAAAAGAAATGGTAATATACAATTATTTCTATTATAGGGTTGGCACAGCTATCATCTTTTGACTAAAATGCCATTTTAGTTTTAGTCATATTTTAGTCATTTGAATTGTTTTCGTTTCAGTTGTATTTCAGTCGACTAAAATCTCCAGTACATTTTAGGTGACTAAAATCATTTTAAGCCCTGTACACACGATCGGTTTGTCTGATGAAAACGGACCGATGGACCATTTTCATCGGACAAACCGATCGTGTGTGGGCCCCATCGTTTTGTTTTCCATTGGTGAAAAAAATAGAACATGTTTGAAATTTTTCCTATGGATAAAAAAACGATCGTCTGTGGGGAAATCCTTTGGGAAAAAATCCACGCATGCTCAGAATCAAGTTGATGCATGCTCGGAAGTATTGAACTTAATTTTTCTCAGCACGTCGTAGTGTTTTACGTCACCGTGTTTGGACACGGTCGGATTATTGACCGATAGTGTGTAGGCAAGACTGATAAAAGTCAGCTTCATCGGATATCCAACAAAAAAATCCATTGGATTAGATTCCATTAGATATCCGATCGTGTGTACAGGGCTTGAGACTAATAAAATCCAATGGGTTTAGTTAAATTGCAATGCATCATTTAAGCATTTCTCAAGAATTTCCAAACTCCTGGAATAAAAATGTAATAACATTATTTATGGCATGAAGGTTGTTGAACATGCTCTGCAGACAGATTTAGCCGTTGTGATATATAGCGTCTTTATAAATAAAACCAAGTTTCCTTGCAAGAATATTGCTTTTTTGCTTTTTTGACAAACAGAAGTGCAACTTTAAGGCCCCGTACACACCATAGAATCCATCCGCTGAAAAATCCCAGCAGATGGGTTTCAGCGGATAGATCCTATGGTGTGTACACGCCAGCGGATCTGTTTCCGCGGATATTTCTCCCCTGGGATGGATTCCAGCAGATCGAATATTTGCTGACATGCCAAGCAAATCCATCTGCTGGAATCCATCCCAACGGATGGATCCGCTGGTCTGTATAGACTCACCGGATCCATCCGTCCGAAGGAATCCCCCGCATGCGTCGTAATGATTCGACGCATGCGTGGAATTCCTTATATGACAGCGTCGCGCACGTCGCCGCATCATAATCGCGGCAACGGCGCGACACGTCATCGCCAGAGGATTTCGGCGCGGATTTCAATGCGATGGTGTGTACACTCCATCGCATGAAAATCCGCCGAAATCCTCGAGAGGATTTATCCGCAGAAACGGTCCGCTGGACCGTATCCGCGGATAAATCCTCCCGTGTGTATGGGGCCTAAGATATATATATATATAAAAAAAAAAAGTGCTTCACTTGCTAAAAATCAGAACTGAATCTGTGCACTCAAAATTGGATAGTGTATGGGGGGCTTTGTTAACCAACAGAAGTAACAAATCATTGGTAATGATTGAAGCTTCAGTGTGAAACAGGCATAGAATTAGAGAAAGCTTAATGCAAAGCCATCGGTAGTGGTAATAGTCCAGACTGGGATCATGGAGAAGCAGAAGATGCCAGTGATAAGATCCAGAGAAGCTATCAGAGAGCCACCGCGGGAACCTCAGAAGAACTGTCAGGTGGAGCTGTCAAAGCCTGGATGCTAGTAGCCAATCAGAAACTGTTTCAGAGGCAAAATCACACCTCTTTCATCAGCTCAAGTATATGATGCAGTATAGCAGTGGTAGTTTTGGTAACCATTTGGGTCACCGTAAATAAGCAGAAATTCCTCTGTGAAAAGATATCTGTTCACCCAAATCATTAAAGCACAAGGCCCACCATGATTCTTGCTCAACAGAGGAAACAACACACAATGCATTTTTTTTCTTACTCATTCGTGTCTATAGAAGTTATAGGGATCTGGCCCAATTTCCAAATATCCATTGACAAGCACCTCTATCTAGCTGCTTGAGCTGTTTGCATTCTATTCTCCTAGAGGAAAATGATAATCAGTGTTCAAAACTGAGTTCTCTTTTCATTTTCATCATTCATCCTAATGCTGCTGATGTTCTGTAGCCCTCTTACATATTGCCCCTGTCCACATGCACTAAATTGATAAGCCAGCGTATGTTTTTTTTTTTACCCCAAGCATATTTCTTAATTGTTGATGGCTGTATTTGTTTCACAGGCCTTTTGTTAAAGTGGACCTTCCATGAGAATAAAAAAAGAAAAAATATTGAAGATCACAAAAGGTGATTTAAAAATAAAGCTGTAACAAAACAAAATGCCATTAGTAATGCGGCAAAAGGGTTTTACTTCAAAGTGCTGCATTTTTAGCTCCCTTTGAGATGGTGGCAGTAGATCATCCATATTATTATAAGAAAAGGGTATGTTGTCCCATAGGGAGACCAAGAAGTAGTGTCCCCGGGGACAACCAGGGGGCTACCAAGGCAGTGACGGACAATAATATAGATAAAGAAATTTTATTTAAATATTAGAAAAATACAAATGTATAAATAATCGGAATGAAGTATCAAAGATAACACCGTTTGAGCTTAAGGCTCTGTAAACAAACCTACTTGCAGTGGCCGGCCAATACTGCACTAATGAACCTAGTTCATGTAGCGTGCAACAAGAAAACACATAAAACACACGGACAAGTGACAAACATGAAAAACAAAAATTGTGGCGATCCAGACGCCTAATAAATCACTTCTGCTGAAAATTCCGGACGGAATTAACTGTATGTGGTTCTATCAAATGTTGAAAAATAAGGGAATTGACAGCAGGAGTGCCCCTTGGTTTTCATGGTTGTCACTTGTCCGTGTGTTTTATGTGTTTTCTTGTTTTCTTTATCTATATTATTGTCCGTCACTGCCTTGGTAGCCCCCTGGTTGTCCCCGGGGACACTACTTCTTGGTCTCCCTATGGGACATCATCCCCTTTTCTTATATGCATAGTTTTGGCTACGGTGGCGATCCCCTATTGATGGATGTGACTATTTATAGATCTTCGGAATATCAACTTTGAATCGTTGGTGGGGACATGCTCATTTCTTTATATGATCATCCATATTACCTTTGGGTAGGGTGGGCTCCCAGTAGTGGTCCACTCTCTTTGATGACCTGAATCCTTGGGTCTTTGCACACAGACATATGAGCCCCATCACAACAAATTGCCTTCAGCTGAGAACCCTTAGGCCTCGTACACACGATAGAATAGCCAGAGGACAACGGTCTGAAGGACCATTGTCTTAGGTTAACCTATGAGGCTGACTGATGGTCCGTCGCGCCTACACACCATCAGTTAAAAAAAAACTATTGTGTCAGAACGCGGTGACGTAAAACACAACAACGTGCTGAAAAAAACGAAGTTCAATGATTCCAAGCATGCGTCAAGTTGATTCTGAGCATGCACGGGTTTTTAACCGATGCTTTTGCATACTAACGATCGGTTTTGACCTATCAGTTAGGCGTCCATCAGTTAAATTGTAAAGCAAGTTCTCATTTTTTTAACCTAAGGTTAAATAACCTATGGGGCCTACACACGATCGGTTTAGACTGATGAAAACGGTCCTTCAGACCATTGTCCTCTGGTGATCCTATTGTGTGTACGCGGCCTATGTCCCCCTTATCTCCCCTCACCCATATGCAAATTATACGGTTTGAAAGGGGTAAAAAGTGCCACTGCCCAATAGCCTCATTGCAATTCACATGCTGGTGGAGGGTAGGAAAAGCCATCTGGTCAAAATGATGTTGGCTGCTGGGTGGCATTCTGGGAAAAATAATGGTGGCTGAGAAGCTGTCACTCTGCTGCAGCACAGGCCATAAACCAAAAGAAATGAGTGATTGTACCAGCTGGAATGGGAACAGCTGCAAAGGCAGCAATTTTGCCAGACTGGCTCAAGGGGGTAAATTATCATACAGTTCCAGATTCTGGATGTTTTGGTCTTAGTAAATTTCCCTCAGACACATGGCTCCTGAGCCACAGGCGCATTGAAAAAATACACAGCCATCCAGAGCCTCGCCTTGTGTCATAATTACATTGGATTGTTAATTAATAAAGAGGAGAGGAGTAGAGTGAGGGAGAGATGAAGGAGGAAGGGGAGGAAACTAGATGGAGCTGCGGTGGCTCAACGCGATTGGCACTGCGCTGACAAGCCATTCACCTCTGCAGCTAGGGGTTCGGATCCCGGTCTCGGCTACATGTGAATTGAGTTTGGTGGTCTCAGCCCGGCTCCCGGTGGGTGTGCTATGCGAGGTAAGCCTGCGCTTAGTACGCCCACCCCCTCCCACAAAAACCACCACACTTACACGCACTCGAAATTGGGTTAACATCACGCACTTTGACCACGCGGTCTCTAAAAAAGAGAGGCGAAGGACTAATGGGGCTGGTTGAGCGGGCTAATCCTCTCACTCCCTTATAGGGAGTCCCTCTGCCCCGTTGGGCTTCAAAGCGGAGCAGGTAGGGCGGGCTGTGTGGGAGGACCCCCTCACACACCTGCCATTGCCACCCGGGGCATGGAGAAAGGTGGCAGATTGCCTCTGGGGGAGGCCTGCCTACTCCCAACTCCTGCAGTCCGGCTCCTCTCTCGAGTACACGCACAAAATACACTTTAAGAAAAAAAAAAGGGGAGGAAAGTACAGGAAGGAGGGGAAGAAGAAGAAACAGGTCAAATTAGGAAAGCTCTCTACTTCTACCTTTTTTTTGGATGGTCCTTATTCAGGCGAGGGTGGGCAGCCTATGGCCATAGGATGGGAAAAGGGGAATAGCTTCTCCAGATGGGAACCCAGATGAACATCCACCGTTGCAGACAACTCAGGTGCAGGCAATGCACTTAGCAAAGCAGGAACAAAGATTGTCTCTGGACAGCCGCACACTGAACAAATTGTAGCCTTTATTGAAAAAAGGACAGCACTACAAGTCACAGCAAAGTGAAATAAAATAAAACCCAACTGCTGACGCTTATCGCACTAACACTAGTGCTTAGTCACTATGACGCGTCAGCAGTTGGGTTTAATTTTATTTCACTTTGCTGTGACTTGTAGTGCTGTCCTTTTTTCAATAAAGGCTACAATTTGTAGAGATAATCCAGAGACAATCTTTGTTCCTGCTATGGCCATAGGATGTAACATTTATTTTCACTACTGTCTACAATTTTCCTTGGCCGTAGAATGTATCTCTCCATTTGCTTCTGCCTGCCCATCCTCTTGCATTGTATGGCCATAGGCTACCCACCCTTCCACCTTTTCCCCCTGCATCTATGCCTCTAGTGCGCTAACTATATTAAAATAAGTAAAAATACAACTGGTTGCAGAGTGTAAGGAAAGAGGAAAAAAAATAAACAAAAAAGGAAAGGGAAAATAAGTAAAACCAAAACCACATTAAAAATTGCAAATTTCTGGTACTCTGGGGGGCAACCCAGGTCAGGAAATTTCTAATTTCTACCTATGCAAGTGCTCAAATACTGACTCTAGTTAATTTCTATCAATACTTGAAGTCTATATTTTGAGAATAATTGAGAGTATAGAGATGGTAGAGGGTTCGAGGAATGCGAGATTATGGTTTTTAAAAGTGCCATAGTGCACTTTGGGGCAGATTCACGTAGAAATCTGTTACGTTGCGGCGGCGTAATGTATCCCATTTACGTTACACCGCCTTAGGTTTACAGCGTAAGTGCCTGATTCACAAAGCACTTACCTGTCAACTTGCGGTGGCGTAGCATAAGTCCGCTCGGCGCAAGCCCGCCTAATTCAAATGGGGCTGGCACCATTTAAATTAGGCGCGTTCCCACGCCGAACGTACTGCGCATGCTCCGTCCCTAAAATTTCCCGACGTGCATTGCGCTAAATGACATCGCAGGGACGTCATTGGTTTCGACGTTAACGTAAATGGCGTCCAGCGCCATTCACGGACGACTTACGCAAACGACGTGAAATTTAAAAATTTGACGCAGGAACGACGGCCATACTTAACATTGCTTAGACCACCTAGAGGGCATGCTTAGTTTTACGCAACGCATCTCTACGAAAACAACGTAAATTTAGATCGGCGGGCAAAGCGGACGTTCGTGAATCGGCATAACTAGTCATTTGCATATTCTACGCCGACCGCAATGGAATCGCCACCTAGCGGCCGGCCTAGAATTGCAGCCTAAGATCCGACGGTGTAACACAGTTACACCTGTCGGATCTTAGGGCTATCTATGCGTAACTGATTCTATGAATCAGCCGCATAGATACGACAATCGTATCTCAGAGATACGATGGCGTATCAGGATATACGCCGTTGTATCTCTTTTGTGAATCTGGCCCTTTGTTTTTAATAAACATATAAGATAATGCAGCATTCTTATGCAAAAAAAGACACTCACAAACTATACTAATGCTCAATTCAAATAATGCTGCATAAAAAAATCAGTTGTCGCAGCGAGAACTACATAAAAAGTCTTATTTTTAAGTTGAAGTTAATCACATTGGAATGCTGCTGCTGTATATAAGCCAAGCTAAATGTAAAAGGTAAAAAAAATGATTACACATTCAAAATATGTGATGCCAGAAAACGGTGTCACTGACACAGTCTGTAAAAAATTGTACTGTCTGCGCCACCACATATCATTTAAAGACATCTCCCAAGCCTGTAATTTAAAGTATTGTAAACTTTCGTTTTTTTACATTGTCAACTTCAAAGTCAAATTAAAGGGACCTTCTCAGTGCTGTACAGTATTTCCTTTAAAACGTGTTCTTGCTTTGTTAAATGCTCCCCATAGAGGTACCAAGCTCTCCGTGCCCTTTCTAGACTAGAATTTGTTTTTTTAGCTTTGCAAAACACCAGAATACAGTATTAAGATACTTCATAGACCTTATTAAGGTTTTCTGTAAAAGAGGATTTGATGAACCATCCGAGAATTGAACTTAGAGCATATGTATAGGGATGAGTAAATCTGCTAGGATTGCGTTCCAGAAAAAAATGCCTGTATTTTAAATTCTATATGATTTTGACAATTTTTTTCTTACTGAAAGTCAAGCAAACTGCTATATTTCGGCACCACACATGTAATATTGACGGGTTGTCAGAGGGGGGCGGGGTCACCCGTACATGTCACTGGGTAACCCCGATGCGTTTCCCCATTGCATCAGAGGGGGCGGGGCCACCCATGCACGTGACAGGTGGCCCTGCCCTCAGCCCTCTCGCCCCCTCTTTTTTTGCGGCCTGCCAGGTTGCGTGCTTAGATAAGGGTCTGGTATGGATTTTGAGGGGGACCCTTATAACATTTAAAAAAAAAATTGGTGCAGGGTTTCCCTTAATATCCATACCAGACCTTAAGGGCCTTTGGGGGGACCCCCAAGCAAATGTTTTATTTATTTTTTGGTTTGGGGTTCCCCTTATTATTCATACCAGACCCAAAGGGCCTGGTAATAGACTAAGGGAGGGAACCCATGCCGGTTTTTTCAATGAATTATGCCGCATACACACGATCGTTTTTCGTTTAAAAACGTCATTTAAAATGATCGTGTGTGGGCTTCACATCGCTTTTCGGCTTCTGAAAAACAACAAAAAAAAAATTCCAACATGCTGCATTTTTTTGATCGTGTGTGGGCAAAAACAACCTTTTAAACCTGCGCATGCCCAGAAGCAAGTTATGAGATGGGAGCGCTCGTTCAGGTAAAACTACCATTCATAATGGAGTAAGCACATTCATCACACTGTAACAGACAAAAAAGCACGAATCGTCTTTTACTAACAAGGAATCAGCTAAAAGCAGCCCAAAGGCGAATAGAACTTCCCCTTTAGAGTGCCGTCGTACGTGTTGTACGTCACCGTGCTTTGTTCATAATTTTTCTAAAACCATGGTGTGTGGGGCAACATCGTTTTTAATGATGAAGTTGGAAAAACTTTGTTTTTTGGACATGCCGAAAAACGATCGTGTGTAGAGTAGTTTTAAATGACTTTTTTTTCCTTTAGAAATGTCATTTTGTGCAGGGCTTGTTCTAAACACGGGAAAAATGCGCCACTTTACAGGCATACTAAAGACACCCCAGGTACGAAATTTTAAAGGGATATTTCACTTTTATTGTTTCACTTTAAGCATTATTAAAATCACTGCTCCTGAAAAAACTGCCGTTTTTAAAACTTTTTGTTGCATTGATACATGTCCCAGGTCTCCAAACACTTTTTATAACAATAACTTGTATATTCACCTTGAGACCCGGTTCACACTGGGGCGACTCGTCAGGCGACGCAGCCGCCTGACAAGTCGCGTCCCATTCTAGTGAATAGAACCGTTCTAATAGGAGCGACGCAAGCCGCTCCGACTTAGAAAAAGGTTCTTGTACTACTTCGGGGGCGACTCGGGGCGACCTGCATTGACTTCTATACAGAAGTCATTTTGCAAGTCGCCTTAGATGTCGTCTTCATGTCGCCTGGCCGAGTCGCCTCCGAAGTCGTGCCGCCCCTGTGTGAACCGGCTCTTAAAATTAGCAATTTAGATTTTTCACATTCGTGTCCTATAGACTTTAACGGTGTTTGCGTGTTCGAATACTTTTTTTGCCTGTTTGCATGTTCTGCTGCGAACCGAACCGGGTGGTGTTTGGCTCATCCCTACTCTAAAGAAGCAAATTAAGGGTCAAACCACAGCACAGATCTTGATTCATCTCTGTAGGGTTGGCATCAAAGTTCAGTGAACCTCTGTAAACAGATTACAGTACTGTATGTGCATAGGAAAAAATACATAATACATGCATGTGTTATGTGTTATTGAGCCCACCTGCATACCAGCAATACCAGTTCACATGTATACTGCAGTGCTGACTACTTTTTTATTTATTTGAAATCAAGCTTTACAACTTATACCAGACCCACCATTTTGTTTATGGTAGTATTGCAGTCGGATGTACACTTAATTAATGTAAAATGAGAACCCACTGCGATAGCGATATAGGCCATATATTTTATTACATATATAATATGTGCCTTGAAATTCAACTCATTTTACATTGGATTTGGTATCTAAATGAGCTTATCTGTAACATTGTCTTTAGTTTCACTTAAAGTAGATTTGCATATTCATATCTCCCCACTGAAATCTAATTTACGCTGTTGGCACCACGGTGTCACTTCTGCAGTGGGTGAGAATAGCATGTAATGGAAATAGATACATCAAAGCTTTTTTTGTTTAAAGGCCACGTAAAGAAAAGAGAAGCTTGATTTTTCTCTGAGTGGAAATAACATAAAGGTGACCTATGATGAGGTGAGAGAGCATTCTGTGCAGCAAGTGACATTCTAATTCAGTTGGCTCTGCAGAAATCCTGTGCTTTCTTCTGACATGTAGGGGCCAACGCATCAAGCGTATTTGTGAAATTACTCCTGCCTCAAATGATAGAATGTTTTTATGTTCTTTTATGTGTCATGTTGATTTGTGAAAATCATCTCAGTTCCCTGTGTTAGTATTTAGACAATATTAGTCATCACTGCAGATTTAGTATCTGCTATGTAAGAAAAGTAGGGCTTAATGGCTAGAAAACAAGCAAACAGTACCTTTGATTCCATGCTAGAGAGGATTAACTAACATTTTAGTAAAATTAGAGGTCAACTATGTAAGTGCATTTTTGCCATGGGCAATATGCAAAAAATATCAGATTGTTGAAAAAAGAATTGGAAGACAGGAAAAAAAAAATTAAGCTCTCTTTTTAAAGAGACACAGTCACTCTTAAAAAAAAAAAAGTGTTGTACTCACCTCTCCTGCAGCTCATGTCTTCTACCTTTGCGCAGTTCCAGCAATGCAGTTTCTGTAATACTCTTCAGCATTCAACACTTCTGGGAGTGTCAGATGCCTTGTGTTTTCCATGGTGCACTGTGTGTCCATGCTCTCACCACTGCTGTGTCCTGTAGTGATGTAGGGGTTGGAGGAAGGAACCCCAGCATGCAGCTGGGGATGCAGGCACTTGACACCATTGAGTTATTGTGTGTTATAGATAATTACATAGGCTGTGGCACTAGAATGAAAGGAAGGTAGGAGGCACAGGTTACTGGAGAGGTGAGTATATTACCTCTTCTATTGCAGGGAAGTGCCAGTGCCTCATTATATATTCAAAACTAACAGAATTAAAAGAGACCTAGAAAATTATTGGTGTGCCTCTGTTGCTTTCTCTTTCGGATCTGTCCTCTGGATATCTTCATCAAGCTCAGCTACTTTTTAAGCTATGAATAGATTGAGAATTGACAGTAAATAGTACTAAACTGATGCATACTCTTCTAAAAGTGGAGCTCCACCCTAAAGTGGAACTTCCACTCATTGGAACCCCCCCCCCCCCGTTACACATTTGGCACCTTTCAGGGCGGAGGGGGGTGCAGATACCTGTCTAAGACAGGTATTTGCACCCACTTCCGGGAATACACTCTGCGGGGACCTGTGGGCAGTGCGTAACTTCCTGTCCCCACGGTGTGTTCTGGGAAACACGCGGCTCCCAGAACACAGCGGGGACCAGTGAGGATGGCGCAGCGTGACTCGCGCATGCGCAGTAGGGAACCGAGCAGTGAAGCCGCAAATCTTCACTTCCTGGTTCCCTCACCAAGCGATTGCTGCCGACGTCGCTGGACTCCAGGACAGGTAAGTGTCCATTTATTAAAAGTCAGCATCTGCAGTATTTGTAGCTGCTGGCTTTTAATATTTTTTTTTACGGCGGAGCTCCGCTTTAACCAGATTTTTACAGAACATAGCAGAGAGTGGATAGAAGAACCTTGCAATGGGTTACCGTAACCACAGGCTCTGCTGAGTGCTGTAGTGTTGGTAATGCCACTTTTTCAATTAAAGTTAGGCCAACAAATGAGTTTGCAATCTATCTATGGGCATTCAAGTATTAACATACACTTAACAAGCCATAAACCAATTTTTAAACAGGGTTTCACTGACTGTAGTTGCACGCAATTTACAGAAAATACAACTTAACTACTTAAAGCGGGGGTTCACCCAAAAAAAATAATTTAATTTTACACACATTAGAGCCAGCATAGTAAGGGCATTTACATTTGGCGTATTTTTTTTGTTGCTCTGTACATACCTTTATATTCTGTTTCGGGTTCCGATGACTGCAGGACTGGCCATTCCTATCCTTTCGTTGGATGATTGACAGCTTGTGAAACAGGTGACCTGTCGCACAACGCGCGTCACCAGATGTCGGAAAATAGCCGAGCTGCAAGTCGGGACTATACGGCGCCTGCGCAGTCAGCTCTACACGGCGGGCGCAGGCGCCGCATAGTGCCGACTCTTAGCTCGGGTATTTCCGGGAAATCTGGTGAAGCACGTTGTGCGACAGGTCACCTGTTTCACAAGCCGTCAATCATCCAACGAAAGGATAGGAACGTCCAGTCCCTCAAGCATCGGAAGCCTGAGGCAGGGATAGGAACGCCCAGTCCCGGAGTCGTAAGAACGCGGAAGCCCTGGACCAAATCAGAATATAAAGGTAAGTACGGAGAAAAAAAAAAAAAAAACTTGCCAAAAGTATATGCCCTTACTATGCTGCCTCTAATGTTAAAAATTGTTTTTAGGGTGAACCTCCACTTTAAGGACCAAGCCTAGTTTTAAACTTTCTTTGGAGATAGACAAGTTGACAGTAGACAGTATATAAAGATGTGCTTTTTTTCTAAATGTCTAAGGTTTACAACAACATTAAGGTAGCAATTAGACTTTCATTCTGCTTAAATCTATCTGATTTTTAGAAAGTCACAGTTGCAAAAATGCGTTATATGCATGTCTAGCACATTATAAATGCTTTCTCTGCACTTCCTTTACAATGTTTTTTTCCAAACATTTTAAGATCCTCTCCAGTAGTTCCCTAGTCCACAAGATGATTGTTCGCAAAAAGAAAAATACACACACACCAACACACACAGTATATACAGTAGCTCATAAAAGTGAGTACACCCCTCACATTTTTGTGAATATTTTATTATATCTTTTCATGTGACAACACTGAAGAAATTACACTTTGTTATACAAGCTGTACAATCACTACTTTACATTGTAGCAGTGGCTCAACACACAGCCCTTAATGTCTAAACCACTGGCAACAAAAGTGAGTACACTGTCCAAGGTTGGCCCAATTAGCAATTTTCCCTCCCCGATGTCATGTGACTCGTTAGTGTTACAAGGTCTCAGACTCAGCCTCATTTCCAGAATTTGTCTTGTCTCCAGCATTGCTGGAGAGATTGAAGGGGTGGGGGGTCAGCCTGTCAGTGCTCAGACCATATGCTGCACACTGTATAAAATTGGTCTGCATGGCTGTCGTCTCAGAAAAAAACCTCTTATAAAGATGATGCACAAGAAAGCCTGCAGTTTTCTGAAGACAAGCAGACTAAGGACATGTCCTGTGGTCTGATAAATAAAGATAAACTTATTTAGCTCAGATGGTGTCAAGCGTGTGTGGCGGCAACCAGGTGAGGAGTACAAAGACAAGTGTGTCTTTCCTACAGTCAAGCATGGTGGTAGGAGTGTCATGGTCTGGGGCTGCATGAGGAGCTATAGTTCAATTAAGGGAACCATGAATGCCAACATGTACTGTGACATACTGAAGCCGAGCATGATCCCCTCCCTTCAGAGACTGGGACACAGGGCAGTATTCCAATATGATACTGACCCCAAACACACCTCCAAGACAACCACTGCCTTGCTAAAAAAGCTGAGGGGATAGTTGGTGGACTGGCCAAGCATGTCTCCAGACCTAAACCCAATTGAGCATATGTGGGGCATCCTCAAATGGAAGGTGGAGAAGCACAAGATCTCTAACATCCACTAGCTCTGTGATGTCGTCATTGAGGAGTGGAAGAGGACTCCATTGGCAACCTGTGAAGCTCTGGTGAACTTCATGCTCAAGAGGGTTAAGGCAGTGCTGGAAAATAATGGTGGCCACACAAAATATTGACACTTTGGGGCAAATTTGGAAATTTTCACTGTAGTGCCCTTCTCCCAATGATGGGGGCGCTACTCTAAATTTAGAGGGTGTCTGAGCCAATACTTGGGCTCAGACTTTACTAATTCCATTTAAATTAGCCTCTGTTATGGCTATGGTTGTGCTTGATATAAGTTTTCCCCTGTTGCCTGTAGGTGGCGTTACCACCTCAGGCCCATGTTGGAACTCGGGCAAACCATGGTGTGTTAAGTGACCCTTCTCAGAAGCAGCTCAGTGGGAGTGGTGCCCCGCTGTGCATGCTGGGAAGGGATACTTAAGGGTCAGACGCCGTTTTTCGGGGTCCTTCGTCTCGTGGACATCCTGACGTGGGGCATGTGTGTGTGATTCCAGCCCCAGGACCAACTTGGTCCGAGGCTACATCTCTATCAAGTAGGGCCAGCTATGCTGGCTGGGGCCTATAATTCTAGAAGGGATCCCAAGCCCTCCATCGAAGTGGGGGAAGCTTTGTAACAAAGGAAACCGGGGGAGGACCTGCCCTGGAGGAGACCAAGCAAGGCAAGCTAATGTCTCGGGATAGGCCTGGTGACCTCGTTATAAAAGGGATCGACTACTCAATTTGTTCTTACAGTCCGCCGGGTCGGCTTGAAGGCTCTTTTGCTGTAAGGCAGGAAGTTTGGGACTTCAATCCTGTGTAAAAGTTGAAGGTATTACATCTTGTGTGGACATTGCATTTTCTACAGACTTTCTTCCCCTGACAACAAACTTAGAGGTAACGTGCAAAACCCAAATCTAACCAGCAGCTCTTATGGGGGTAGTGCTACATCACTATGGGGTGTACACACACTTTGTTGCCAGTAGTTTAGACATTAAAGCGGATGTGCCACGGGAAAATAATATTAAAAGCCAGCAGCTACAAATACTGCAGCTGCTGACTTTTAATATTAGGACACTTACCTGTCCTGGAGTCCAGCGCCGATCGCAGCAGAGGAGGAGCGATCGCTCGTCTCTCTGCTGCTTCCCCCGCCATCCACGCTGAGGGAACCAGGAAGTGAAGCGCTGCGGCTTCACTGCCCGGTTCCCTACGGCGCATGCGCGAGTCGCGCCGCGCCCGCCGATTGGCTCCCGCTGTGTGCTGGGAGCCGAGTGTTCCCAGCACACAACGGGGGACAGACGGGATGTGACGGAATGCCCGTCTGAATGCCGGGCTGGAAGTGGGTGCAAATACCTGTCTTTAGACAGGTATCTGCACCCCCCTCCCCCCTGAAAGGTGTCAAATGTGACACCGAAGGGGGGGAGGGTTCCGATCAGCGGGACTCCACTTTAGGGTGGAGACCCGCTTTAAATTGGAGGTTTACCCGAAAAGTTAATTTTTAACCTTAGATTGATGCTCATTTTGTCAAGGGGAATCGGGTAGTCTTTTTTAAATCTAAGCAGTACTTACCGTTTTAGAGAGCGATCTTCTCCGCCGCTTCCGGGTATGGGCTGCGGAACTGGGCCGTTCCTATTTGATTGACAGTCTCTTCCGACAGGCTGTTCGGACGGTCGCATACATTGCCTCATCACGATTTTCCGAAAGTAGCCGAACGTAGGTGCCAGGGCGCCGTATAGAGCCGCACCGACGTTCGGCTTCTTTCGGCTACTCGTGACGCGATGTATGCGACTGTCGAAGCCTGTCGGAAGACTGTCAATCAAATAGGAACGCCCAGTCCCGAAGACCATACCCGGAAGCGGCAGGGAAGATCGCTTCTCTAAAAACGGTAAGTAATGCTTAGATTTAAAAAACACTACCCGATTCCCCTTGACAAAATGAGCATTAATCTAAGGTTAAAACATTTTTTTCGGGTGAACTCCCCGCTTTAAAGGGGTTGTAAAGGAAAAATACATTTTCATAATAAGCATCCTTTACCTGCAGACATTCCTCTTTTCACTTCCTCATTGTTCGTTTTTGCTCAGCAGTTGCTCTATTTCTTCTCTGTTCTGTTCACTTCCTGCTTGTCTGATTTTACTCACCACCGTGAAGGGAGGCTTTACTGTGATGGTCAGTGACGTGCTCGCCCCCTCCTGGGAACTACATCTGTGCGGCAGGACGCTCTCTACGTGTTAGAGACTTCAAGGAGGTGCGAATTACTGGGTGTGCCGCAATGCATACTGGGAAATGTAGTTCTTAAATGAACGAGCGCCGCAAACCAGGAAGTAAATGAGAGAACAGAAACTAGAATGCCGGAGTGATATAGATGAAGGAATTTAATAGGTATTTACTAGTTTTTTTAACAGAATCATTACACTATTCTGTCTGTCTACCTTGCAGACATTTCCTTTACAACTCCTTTAATAGCTGTGTGTTGAGTTATTTTGAAGGGACAGCAAATTTACACTGTTATACAAGCTGTACACTCACTACTTTACATTGAAAAAAATACGCTTTGCTACAGTGTTGTCACATGAAAATATATAATAAAATATTTACAAAAATACTGTGTATGTGTGTATATATATATATATATATATATATATATATATATATATAGATAGATAGATATATACACACACACACACACACTTTTTACAAGCAAAGTAATGTAAACAACCAACAGGACTACTGAGAAACCCTGCCCCCATTTAAGACATCTGTTTCTAGAGACGCTGTATTATTTAGTGTGTGTCAGTATAAAGGGTTGTTTTCACTTAATTAACACATCTGAAAACCTTGGGAATTTATCTGCCATGACAACCTGATCAGATTTTAGCATGTGAAGTTTCACCTGCTTGTTTTACTGAGAAAAGCAATGTATCTCAGTGACACCTCAGCAAAAAGGCCACTAATTGTATAATAAAAAGTTTATACACGATGAAATACTACAAATAGCAAAATGCTTCTTATAATAGCTATCAAAAGTCTTTCTGCACATCCAAGGCTGCGCATATTTCAACATCATTTTATGTATGAACACAACGGCAGCAATGTGCTTAAATCAATGTGAAAAATAAATTGTAATAGAATGATTATCTACATAATAAAAGAGGGTTCAAGAGGAAAAACACATATTTTACAAGACTTTGATAAAAATCTGCTTGGCTTGTATAGCATATGATAGTTCTAGGGCAATGAAGTTGAACCTGATAATGAGACACTGGCCCTGAGCTAGGAGATAGCACTTGAGATGGGAATAGTTTCTTTCATGACAGAATTCGCACATAGTTTTTTTTTTTTTACATTCTTGACATCCACTTAAGAAGAGGAATTAAATCTAACGTAAATTTAAGTTTTCTCAATGAAACTTTAATGTAATATTCCAATGCATTCAATGTAATAATATTGTCCCTGAACCTTTTCTATTCCACAAATAACAGACAACGCCTGTCCCATTACAGTAAGGTTGGGTTCAAACTGTTGTGCTGAGGTAATGCTGATTTTGCAAGTTGGTACACTGTAGTGTTTATAATTCTTAATGGTACCCGACGTAGCTTGCCAATGTGTTGCAGCATTCCACCAGACACAATAACTAACTACTTTGCCTTGTGGTGTGCTGTGGTACAAAAAAAGTACATGCAGTTATTTGTTGTGTTTAGGTGTGGTAGGCATGTGTGTTACTACATCACAGGCAGGCCAGAAAAAGGGGGGGGGGGCGAGCGAGTGCCCCCTTCTGAACCACACCAGGCCACATGCCCTCAACATGGGGGTGAGCTTGGGGGAAGGGGGGGGCTCTGTCCCCATGTTGATGGGGGCAAAGGCCTCTTCCCCACTCCCATGTGAATGAGTATGAGGAATGTAGTACCCATATATATTCACCAAAAAAGTGTGAAAAACAAATAAAAACATGCAATTTTTGACAATTCCTTTATTAAAAATAAAACAAAAAAAAACAATGTCCCTCGAAGTAGATCTTTTGTCAATCATGACGCTGCTGCCCCCGCCAGACCCGATAAAAGTAAAAAAAAGCTTTGGGTCGGGCAGTGGTGGTGTCGTCGTGATTGAGAATGGCTCTACATCGGAGGGTCATTGTTTTGTTTTGTTTTTTTAATAAATAAATTGTCAAAAACTGTGTTTTTATTTATTTTTGATGCTTTTTTGGTGAATGGGTACTAAGTACCCCATACTCATTCACATAGGTGGGGCTGGGATCTGGGGGCCCCCTTGTTAAAGGGGGCTTCCGGATTCCAAAAAGGCCCCTGCCCGCAGACCCCCACAACCACAGCTCAGGGTTGTCAGAAAGAGGCCCTTGTCCCCATCAACATGTTGAGGGAATGTGGCCTGGTATGCTTCAAGATAGGGGGGCATACGCTTGTCCCCCCCTCTCCTGACCTGCTGGGCTGCATGCTCAGATAAGGGTTTGGTATGGATTGAGGGGGACCCCCATGCTGTATGTTGTAACACTTTCTGTATTGCTGGCAATAGTATTGTATTGCCGTCAATTTCAATTTTTTTTTTACCTTTATAAATGTCAGTTTGACTGCAGCAGGTTATATATACGGTACAGATTTGCCACTTTGCAGGCATACTAATTGGAACACCCCCCCCCCCCATCCCCTATATTTAAAGGAATTGTTCATTTTTATTGTTTAACTTTAAGCATCATTAAAATAACTGCTCCTTTAAAGATGTTTTTTTTTTTTTTAAATGCCAATAACTTGCATATGAGCCTTCAAAATGGGGACTTTTGATATTTCAAATTCGGGTCCCATGCACTTCAATGGGGTTCGGGTCCGAACTTTTGCTGTTCGAGAGTTCCGGGAGGGTGTTCTCTACTGATGACTAATATAGAGTTGCACTTCCCCCCAATGTAAGGTGTCACTACACTGATCACAGTGCAGTGGCCCATTAGAATGAACAGCCATTTCAACCTGCCTAGCGGTATTCCCAAGTCTGGCTCGGGGTGGAATTCCAGTACCATTAGCGGTATCCCCGAGCCAGACTCTGGATCCTATTGCAGGAGTTACTTACCTTGTCCCCTGGATCCTGCGATGTCTCACCGCTGTGTGAGCGAGCTGTCTCCTCACTCGATTCACACAGTGCCTGAGTGCAGCCAAACTCTGTTCCCTGCAACGTTGCGACGCACGGGGGCGTAAATTGGCGCCAAATTCAAAAAAGTTAAAACACAGTACACATCCAGTATACTGTAATCTTACAGATTACAGTACTGTATACAATAATTACACATCCCCTTTGTCCCTAGTGGTCTGCCCAGTGTCCTGCATGCACTTTTATATAATAAAGACTGTTTTTTTCAGCCTGGAACTGGGGATTGTCCATAGCAACCAAAAAGTGTCCCTTTATGTCAAAAGTGGTTTTAGACCAGCTAGAAAACAGCGATAATAAATTAGAATCACTTGCAGAATTGAGCGATAGTGATTTGTGGGGAAATTCGTTGTCAGTAATGACAGCGACAATTTTGCAACTGAGCAAATTTCAGTGTTTTTGATTTGATTACATTGTTGATTATTTTTTATTATTATAATATTATTATTTGTTATAATTATTTATAGTTATTTATTATATTATAATTTATGATTTTGTGTTTCAAACTTTATCATACCCGGGATGTCTACTAGACTCTTGTTTGGACAGATTTTTATTGTAGGCTTCTAATTCTTAGGAATAACTCACTTAAAATGCCAAATTTCCATGCAATATTCAGCATCAAAAATCTGACATAATCATACACTGACCACACTGACCACTAATGTAAGGGGGCAATTTTTCAGCGAGCAACAATGTAAAACAGCATTACAGTTTTCATGGTCTGCATTTTTTTTTTGGTCTCTATTATTTGATTTCATTATTATAACTCAAAATAATTGTGTTTTCTAAAGCTACCCCGAGTGTCAATTACACCAAGTCTGCCACATATTTTATTCTTGTGTTTATTCTAACATCCTCTAGTCATTGTTAAGCCTCGTACACACGACCGAGGAACTCGACAGGCGAAACACATCGTTTCCTCGTCGAGTTCCTTGTTAGGCTGTCGAGGAACTCGACAAGGCAAGTTTCTCCATTCCCGTCGAGGAAATAGAGAACTTGCTCTCTTTTTGGCTCTTTGAGTTTCTCGACAGTTTCCTCGATGAAAATGTACACACGACCGGTTTCCTCGGCAAAAAAAAAATCCCAGCAAGTTTCTTGCTGGTTTTTGCCGAGAAACTCGGTCGTGTGTACGAGGCTTAATGCTTATGAGCCCATGAGCTATACATATACAATTATTATCAGGTGTTCCCGAGGCCTGAAAGGTATTTTATAAGTTCCTTTATATTAAAATGGTTGAAAAAAACAAAACTAGAACTACCTAAGCACTTAACAGATTTCTACATCAGATAAAAAAAAAAAGAAAAAGGACAGTTGTGAGGGTAGGAGGAAAAGAGAGATTGCGTTCTAAAAGAAAGACAGCTTGGAGATACTGTATGAATAGTTGTATTACTTTTTGTTGTCACGGGTCATCTGTTGCAATCCCTGTGCCACATGCAATATCCAGTTTGTAAAATGTAATTAATTATTATTGCTAAAGGGGAAAAAGTATATTAGTGCCTTGTTGGTATCAAGACAGAAATTTTTCACTAAGATCTTTCTTCAAGGGTTAAATCTTTAGCGTTAAAGCGTTAAATCTTTATGAAAATTAAAGGTTCTGCAAGATTTGCTTTGTTTAAAATGTCATTAACTGCATAAAAGGATTACAATGCCTGTCAGTGGGTACTCAGTGTGGCTTTTAATGCGCTTCATAAAAATAATAAAAATAAGATTAAAAAGAAAAATACATTAACAGTGCAGGGCATCATAACTAACCAGTGAACAGGAAGCATAGAAAATGTGACCTGTCAAACAGCAAGTGTAGAACACGAAGTCTGTGTTCTGTCAGCTACAGCTGTTAAACAACAGTAAACAGTCAAAGGCTTGGAGATTTGCACAGTGTTCAAGTCTTCTGTAATTTCATGCAGGCACTCAATGCAGGTTCCATACAATTGAGCAAATGAGAGGCTTTTTTATCCTGGTGCTGGCAACGAAAAAACACAGTACTTATTGTCAATTAAACATTCAACTAGCAAATGATGCTGCTACACTTAAGCTTCGCATACCGCCATATGGCAATGTACGCTCTTAAATTA
Organism: Rana temporaria; assembly: GCF_905171775.1. Lineage (NCBI taxonomy): Eukaryota > Metazoa > Chordata > Amphibia > Anura > Ranidae > Rana > Rana temporaria. Next base: position 154,256,412 of record NC_053493.1, on the reverse strand, counting down.
TATTGTATTTTTTGCACAAAAAATAGATTTTTTGCATGTATGTAGTCGTTACTGTTAACTGCTTCATACACTGATGATTTTATGTAGAAAACAGGTTATGACTGGGCCCACTAATAATTTAAGCCTCAAGGATCCACCATTACAGTAAACTGAATAACAATTAGGGAAACAGATCATTTCTACCATAATTCTCACTAATCTGCACCACAGAGTCATTAGTTTCATGTCTTACTTACGACTAACCACAGAAAAACAGATATGTCTGCCCTGCAGAGCAGAATCCTGGCACAGTTTCAAGTGAGACTGGTCCAACAGATAGAATAATCAGAATACTTTGAAGGATTAGAACTCCCTATTGGGTACAGAGCATGTGATGGTTCTAAGTATAAGTAAACCCAAGCACTAAAATCTTGTATAAGCTTTCCCATGTTAATGTCATTTCAAATGTCAATTTCAATATTAGTAAATCTAAAGCTTTCATTAAAATAATACCTGGAAATCACGCTATGAAGGTCCTTATTCAGGTATGGTCTACTATAGTGTGAAAACACTATAACTGTATTATTATTACATGTAGTAAAAGAAAAAAAAAATACAGGTCAATGTAAGTCTTAAGCCCTGTACACACGATCGGATATCTGATGGAATCTAATCCGATGGATTTTTTCATCGGATATCCGATGAAACTGACTTTCATCAGTCTTGCCTACACACCATCAGTGAAAAATCCGATTGTGTCCAAATGCGGTGACGTACAACACTATGACGAGCCCAAAAAAAAATGTTCAATGCTTCCAAGCATGCGTCGACTTGATTTCGGAGCATGCGTGGATTTTAACCAATAAAGTTCCATACAGACGATCAGATTTTTCTATCGTTTTTTTTTATCCATATGAAAAATTTATGTTTTTTTTACACCAATGAAAATAAAACCAATGTTTTTCTCTCTTTTCTACAATTGTCTACAATTGTCTGCATATATAATTTACCTTCATGCATATAATGCATGAAGGTAAAAAACCTTTGTGTGCTTGCCTTCCCACAACCCCCTCTAAGGCCCCGTACACACCATAGAATCCATCCGCAGATAAATCCCAGCAAATGGGTTTCAGCGGATAGATCCTACGGTGTGTACACGCCAGCGGATCTTTTTCCGCGGATATATCTCCCCTGGGATGGATTCCAGCAGATCGGATATTTGCTGACATGCAGAACATATCCATCTGCTGGAGTCCATCCCAACGGATGGATCCGCTGGTCTGTACAGACTCACCGGATCCATCCGTCCAAAGGGATCCCCTGCATGCGTCGTAATGATTCGACGCATGCTTGGAATTCCTTATATGACAGCGTCGCGCACGTCGCCGCGTCATAATCGCGGCAACGGCGCGACACGTCATCGCCGGAGGATTTCGGCGCGGATTTCAATGCGATGGTGAGTACACTCCATCGCATTAAAATCTGCTGAAATCCTCGAGAGGATTTATCCGCGGAAACGGTCCGCTGGACGTATTCGCGGATAAATTCTATCGTGTGTATGGGGCCTCATACTCACCTGATCTCCCTCTCCTGGGATGTACATGGGAGCCTCGGTTTCTCTCTCCTCATTGGCTTAGACATCAGCAGCAGGAGCCATTAACTCCCACTGCTGTCAATCACAACCATTGAGCCAATGAAGAGAGAGCCCTGGCTCGGCCCAGCCCCTCACTCTATGTGTCTGATGGATGCATAGAGCAGTGCTCAGGAGTGACAATGCATCAACATTGACAAATTTAAATCATTATGCTGATAGCATCAGTAAATAGATAGGGAGGTATACTAGATAGACTTTTAGGCTGGGTTCACACTATTGCAAATTGGATGCGAATTTTCCCTGCGTCCAATTCGCATGTCAGGAGATTGTGACTGGCTCTCTATGTAGCTGGGTCACACACCTCTGGAGCAACTCCAGGGCTAATTGCACAGGAGTCCTGTGCATCTTCTGGTTCGTTTCAGGTGCGAATTCAGCCCAAAATTTGGACTAAAATTGGACGAGAAACGGTGAACAGGTACGCACTGGACCCCTGCTGTGAGTCAGTGTGAACCCACCCACGGCCGTTATTCATGTCATGACAACATGATCTCGACATGATTTGTTGTGATTCCTCTCAAGCCTGCCTTGCATACACACGTTTGTGGAAAGAAATGCTCGAGCAAAGCGCGGTGACGTACAACACGTAGGACGGCACTATAAAGGGGAAGTTCTATTCGAATGGTGCCACCCTTTGGGCTGTTTTTGCTAATTTCCCCATCTCATAACTTGCTTCTGAGCATGCGCATTTTTTCCCCCCTCGTTAAAGCGTACACACAACGTCAAAAAGAACGACGCAAAGAACAACGAGAAAAAATAGAGCAGGTTCTAAAAAAAGAAAGTCAGGCATTTTTCTCGTCGAGAAAAATGCTCTGGAGCATATACACGACCAATTTAAAAAATTGCATTTTTCTCGTCATGAAAAATGTGTACGCAGCATTAAACTTTTTTTTTTATATTTCATACTAATGTCATACTACCCAGGAGTCTTCAAGAGGGGGGTATGGGTTTTCTTAGCTAAGCACACCCTCCTGCCTGCCTGAGCTAAGGACGGATAGATGATTAATGTAGCATTTACTTCATGGAATCCGTCCTTTCTCAAGATAGCCATGCCCATTAATGCTGGTGGGTGTTTTCAATGTGAGTTTGCTTTGAATGTAAAAAATGTATTAAATAGCGTTTTTAGTTGTGGGGCTTAAATGTAGTGTAGTTCTACTTTAAGATATAACTACATACCCTTAGCCAGAAGATCTCAAGGGAAACATGGATCAGATGTGCCAGGGCATTTTGGCGGCTTTTGTCTTACTAAGGTATGTCAGTATATAAGATGTTCGGGCATTTCCTCTCCCTGTTCCTGTATAAGCATAAACAAGGGATTAGAGCAAGCTCATTTATTAATCTGTGTGTGATTAAAAAAAAAAAACCTTGGCGAGGTCAGATCTTGCCTGCATAGTCAACTACCTTGTAATTTCTGTGACAAATCTGCTGTTCACACACTGAGTGGAAAATAATTCTTTATCATCCTGGATGAGTATAATGGATGCTGACAGGTCAGTCTAGATAAATAACTACAAATGTATTCTTTTAATACTCTTCTGTGATAGAGCAAGTTCAAATGGCTACCATTTGGAATCAACTACTAGTAAAATGTTTTACCAAAAAGTTGCAAAAAAATAAAAAAAAAATACCAAGAAATTTGCAAATAGTGAAAGTATTCACATGCTAGCAAATGGCACGATTATGGTTGCCTTGCCCAAACATGAGTATCTTTTGTGCCAAATACCGGGGAAGAAAATCTAAGCAAAATGATAAAAAACAGAACTTGGAAGTGAAATACTTGAAAAACGGGATGACCTAACAGTGTACAAAGCTTAATGATTACAAACCTGCAGCAATTTATTTATAATTATTATGCTTCATAAGCATGACAAGGTATTTAATATAGTCTATTACACATTGCTCTGACTATATCAATAGGGCTGCTAAAGACATTTAAAAAAACAGAAATGTTATAGTAAAAAGGGACCGAATATGCTAAAAACCACTTAGACAGAAGCACCTGCTTTGTGCTTTTTTTATCTGTCCAAATAAATGGAAATACAAGCATAGATTGCCTTGAAGCATCTCTCATGCAAGAAAGAAAATCACAATTTTATTCATCAAGCTTTACCACATGTAGAATACATTATACACATAGTAAAAAGAACTGCTAGTCTGGTCTTTGCATTAAAGAAAATCTACCAGTACAACTTTGGAGGTAAAGTAAAGGTGCAATATAGCCATAAACTATACCTCCCAACTTTTTGAGATGGGAACGAGGGACATATATTCGCAAAAGTATGTAGGCATGGGACACATCCCCCCGTCACACCGCCCTAAAGGTGAATTATAAAAAAAAAGTATTAATTTAACCCACAAGTGCTTTTTTTTTACCACTACTAATCCTTTACACTGGCTTTTGAAATGTACAAATGCAGCAATTTAGAATAAAAAAAAAGTGTTTGTAACCCTAAAAAAAAAAAAAGGATCCTATTCCCTTATAGCAGATTAAACAGCACAGTGCTTGTGCTGTCTAATCTGCCCCTCTCTAAACTGTAAAAAACCTGGCTGATCCTGCCACTTCCTGTGTCCCCCTCTGTGACCTGACCACGATAATCATGGCTGCTGAGCCCTGACTACCGTGGTCAGATTGCGTGTCTCCATCATCCGCATCCCTGCACTATCCTCCTCACCCCCTCCCTCCCTGCCTGTCAGCTCTTGTGTCTGTGTCTCTGTCTACGCCCCCCATCTGCTATTCTTATTAAACAATAAAAGATTACCAATTGTCAATGCCAGTGCCTCTAGGCATAACACACAGGGTAAGTGTTTTTCTAAAACAAAGCTTGTAAATACCATTTATAAGCTATCTTCAGGCCAGCCACGTGACTCCTGGCTGGTCTCCTACTCTGATCGGTGGCTACTGCAGGAGGGGCTGAGCGGCCACGTGACCTGCCCAAATGACGTCAGAGGGAGATCTCGGCCTCTCCCACAGTAGCCCAGGATTGTTGTAGGAGACCGGCCGGGATTCACGTGACCGGCCTGAAGATTGCTGTAAAACTGTATTTACAAGCATTGCTTGAGAAAAAACACTTACCCTGTGTGTTATGCCTAACTGTATTCCACTGCCAGTCCCTCTATTATATTTGTGTGGTAACAACCACTTTGTCTTTCAAAAAGTGTTTCACAGTGCTTAAACAGTGTATTTTATATACAACTATATCGATCAAACCAACATGAGGGACACATGAGGCGGAAAGAGGGACAGAGGGACTTTGTTCTAAATCAGGGACAGTTGGAAGCTATGCGTAAACTATTGCAAGCTGATTGGTAACGTTCCACAAACTACAAAGGTCACAGCAGTTGTATAAATATGACTTGACTGTGATATATAGCCATGGTAAGCTTGGTATCACACCAATGCATAGATAAGAGAAAGAAAAAAAGTTGACCAAAGGATGCTTTTCATGTGTATTGTTCTAAAGCATTTTTATAACTTTTTTTTCTTTCAAATAGTTTTTGTTTCTTTCTTCTGCCCATTAAGATTGGGAGCATTCTGTACATTGCATACAAAAGATATTAATTGTGACCTGATCTTTAATCACAGCATAAACTTGCATTTATAAAATTTTTAGATTACATTTTTGACAATTTATTATAAGCCTACTTTAAAAAAAATCTCCTTTCATGTTGTGAGTTCTGCTTGTCTGCTGGTCATTTCTTTCGACAACTTCCTGCTTTCCCTACATGCTTTGCAGCTTCTCCTCTGCTGTTTACTCTCAGTTTCTACGGACTGCACTTCCTGTTTCTTGTACTGACTCCACCTCCTGAAACCCCTCCTCTCGGCACCTCTGTAGTTTAGAAGACTCTGTGACATGTGTGACACAGCAGTGCCTGCTCACAGGGCATAGTGACTAGAATTCAAAGAAATGTGGGATTCTTCAAAATGTACATTTTTTTTACTTCATGAGTGTTCCCATTAAAGGGAATAGTCTGGAAAAATAAAAATTCAATGTACAAAAATATATTTGTTTACATATTTACATAGATACGCTTTAATTTTCTTCATTGGCTCACTGCTTCTCCCAGCTTTCTGTACTTCATGACATACACTAAATTTCCAAAAGTATTGGGACGCCTGCCTTTACACGCACATGAACTTTAATGGCATCCCAGTCTTATGCCGCATACACACCATCACTTTATGTGATGAAAAAAAACGACATTTTCTGTGAAGTAAAAAATGACCTTTTTGAAACTTCAATTTTCAAAGACGAAGTTGCCTACACACCATCGTTTTTCTCACAATGTTCTAGCAAAGCGAGGTTACGTTCCACCACGTTTTTCCATTGAAGCTCACTTCATAACTAGCTTCTGGGCATGCGCGGGTGTAAAAACGTATTTTTAAACGACGTTTTTTGCTACACACGGTCAATTTCTGTGAAGTAAAAAACAACGTTTTGAAAAACGACACATAAAATTGAAGCATGCTTCAATTTTTTTTGGTCGTTTTTTACAAGACATAAAACAACGTTTTCCCCCACACACGGTCAATTAAAGTGACGTTTTTAAAAACGTCGTTTTTTTTTCATCACATAAAGTGATGGTGTGTACGGGGCATTAATGTGTAGGTTTCAATATTGAATTGGTCCACCAGTTGCAGCAATAACAACGTCAACTCTTCTGGGAAGGCTGTCCACAAGGTTTAGGAGTGTGTCTATGAGAATGTTTGACCATTCTTCCAGATTCACATTTTGTGTGGCCAGGCACTAATATTGGATGAGAGGACCTGGCTCCCAGTCTCCGCTCTGATACCGCTTACACACGACCATTTTTTATGACAAGAAAAATGCAATTTTTTTAATTGGTAGAAAAATTACCTTTAAAAATTTAGAACCTGCTCTATTTTTTCTTGTCGTTTTTCACGTCGTGAAAAACGGTTGTGTGCAGGCTTTAACGACGGGGAAAAAAACACGCATGCTCAGAAGCAAGTTATGAGAAGAGAAATTTGCATAATCAGCCCAAAGGGTGGCACCATTCGAATGGAACTTCCCCTTTATAGTGCCGTCGTACGTGTTGTACGTCACCGCGCTTTGCTCGAGTCATCACAGAGGTGTTCTATCAGGTTGAGGTCATGACTCTATGCAAGCCAGTCAAGTTCCACAGGATTTGTTGCGTTTCCTGCATCGCATATGTGAATGGAGCCTGAATGAATGTTGTATTGGACATATAACTCTATAATGGTAGGCTGTATATGTGTGGCTATGCTTACAATACTAAAATAAGAGGAAAACAGCTTGTTTTTTTTTTTATTTGGAATGAGTGTGAGACATGCAGATACCCTAGTACATTTCCACTTTTTGGGTTCAGTTCCATGTTATAGGGGAATTTAGAAACTAATTGTACCTAAGCAGAACCTTTTTTCTGAAATTTATCCTAAAAATATCAGAGAACTGATGAAGATCAGATGACTATCTCAAATTATGTGAAGATATATGTGGTCAATAACTGTACAGGGAGAAGACCCCTCATGGTCTCTGCCATCTATAAACTCTGTGCAAACTGTGCGTAGTGTAAATCCAGCCATAAGTGTGGCTCTTTACCAAAATGGTGTAGCATTTTTCTGCTTGTCATGAGGTGTGCACACTATCTGGCTTATTAGGTTGTGAATAGGGCTGTGTGTGATAGTTGGGGTTCCCACATACAAAGGATCCTGACCAGGGGCCAAGTCCTGGGGAAAAAAGTGTGGAAACTCCCACCCAAGATCCACTCCCCCACCAAAAAAGAAAAAAAATGATACGCTTGTATGCATAATTACTAAACCGCGTGTTTTTTTAAGCAAGTTCTTTCTAAATCCCGCGATAACTCGCGGCAGACCTCCGGAATGTCTCCTGGGAACAATTACAAAAGCTCCCAGGAGACACTGCGGCATCGAGGAAGTGACGGAATACCTGCACACTACCCGATGAATCCATATACAGGAAGCGGCCAGTAACAAAGGATTACTAAGGTTCGCCTGCCCCTGACAGTGACTCGAGGTGGGCATCGCCGCTTAGTGAAGGATTGGCTCCGGCGGCTCGGCTGCTCTCGGCTGCTCTAGTCCTGCAAAGGGAACTGCGATCCTGCTGTGAAAAAGAGCAGGAACTCCATTCCCACGCGTTCCCGCAGGACTAGAGCCCTGATCCTGACAATTAGCTGCGAGAGCTGTCAGCCTCCTATTGCTTTTAATAGGGCTGCTTTTCTTGCTAATCATGGATGCTCACATGTAATTGCTCGTGGAGGGATTGTCTGCGAGTGATTGGCCCTGGTTGCAGACTGTCTGTGTCCAGGGCTGATCACTCACAGGTAATTGCTCCATGAGCAAATAAATGCGAACCACTGCGGGAGCTGTCAGTCTCCCATTGCTTTCAGTGGGACTGCCTCTCTTAGCTAATCACCAGGAACCTCCCTTGACCCCCTCATATGATCATACGTGGCCCCATTCACTAGTGATATATATTTTTTAAACTCTATTGGCTGTAATGCTAAGTTCTCTGTTAATAATAAAAACAAGTATCAAGTAACATCTTTAAAATAAAAACAAGTTTCATAAACAAACAAAAATATTGCTTTTTGACCACTGGTAAACCTCCCTATCTTGAACATGAGTTTAAGGTGATCCTACTGAGGTGGAAAAAGCCAGGGTATTTTCACAGAAGTGAGAAATTAGGGTGTTATTTACAAACTGTCCATGAAAATATTGAAGGTTGGAAACCCTGATTACGATTTTATAAGTAAAGTATTATTTTAACCGCTTATAGACCAGAAGATTTTCCTGGTTAATGACCGGGCATTTTTTTGCGATACGGCACGGCAACTGACGTGGCCGTGTGACGTTGTACACAAACAAAACGAACATCTTTTTTTTCCACAAATAGAGCTTTCTTTTGATCTGCGATTTTTTTTTTTTGCGCTATAAACAAAAAAAAGCTAAAAAATTTGGAAAAAAAATAAATAATATGTATTAAGCTCCATTCACATTGTAACGCGATTAGTTTACTTTTTTTTTTTTTTCACAAAGAATTTACATTGATGTCTATGGCCGAACGCCAATGCCACCTGAAAAAAAGGGTCCGGGACTTGTTTTCAGGTAATGGTGGTGATCTGCGATTTTTAGTGGTACTGTGAGATTGCGATGGACAGATCAGACACTTTTGACAAATTTTTGGGACCATTGACAATCATACAGCGTTCAGAGCTATAAAAATGCACATATTACTGTGTAAATGTCACTGGCAGGGAAGGGGTTAAAGCTAGGGGGCGATCAAGGGGTTAAATGTGTTTCCTAGTTAGTGTTTATAACTGTATGGGTATAGGACTGACTGGGGGAGGAGACATATTGTTGTTCCTACTTACTAGGAACAAACAATCTCCACTTCCCTGACAGAACAGGGATTTGGGTGTTTACACCAGTTCTAGCTCACGTTCCTGGCCATGAGCATCGCCCCCCCCCCCCCCCCCGTGCTGGGGGCTCTTAAAGGGGAAGACGTAACCATACAGCAATTCACAGGAATGTGCCACTTTGTCGACGTATATCGGCGTGAGTCGGTCGGCAATTGGTTAATAAGACTTTCAAATTTAACCTGAACACAGCTTTTGAGCTGAACTTAATCTGCCATATGTAACATTTTAGTGACTGGACATAGGACTACTTTCAAATTAGTACCTGAAACCTGTTCCATTGATTTAAGTAAAGTACGTTCAAACTGCGCAGCTCTGTGTAGCACCCTCCTAGATAGGTGATAGGTTAGGTAAATTTCGTTATGGCACTGTAATTATTTGCGCTGCATGTGAATGTTTTGTCTGTTCTGTGCTTCACTGGCGGCTTCCTCCTGTCTGTGTAGAAAGATAGAGGGCTGGAAATGTCTTAGGCCGGGTTCACACTGTGGCCGCTTGCGGCGCATAGCAGGGGTCGGTGCGTGCTGGTTCACCGGTTCAGGTCCGATTTCAGCCCGAATTTTGGACTGAAATCGAACCTGAAACGCACCAAAAAAGGCACACGTTTTTTCGGGCACACTGCACCGGACACGCTGCGGAGATATGTGAACTGGCTCCTGCTATGCGAATTGAATGCGGGGAAACGCGCATTCAATTCGCATAGGTGTGGACCCGGCCTAATAAGCAGCTAATTATTTATGCAGCCCTGGCTAATCCCTGGGGAATGGTGCCCAGATGGTATGGTGTATAAAAAAAAAAACGAGACTTAACACAGAGGGGTCTTGTCCTAGAGGAGGATCACAGCCTGGGGGGTATTCTATAAAAAGGTGCTAGAGCTGACTGAAGGACTTTTTGTCTGGGGATCTAGTATGATATCACTGGAAAATGTTCTGGAAGATATTGGAAGGAGGCAACCAATTACAGTACAAGCTAGTGTGGGAGATCATTGAGAATGTGTGCTGCTGCAATCCCCCAGGTGCTAGAGTCATTTTTGTTCAAAGGGGACATTGCGCCAATGGACTGAGATTTTTTAGGACACCAATTTTATTAGTGTGAGCAGAGTCCTTGCACAAGCAGAGAAGGATTAGTGTCCTCAAGTTGCTGCTAAAATTTTCTAGAGTATTCAACATACCTCCCAACTTTTTGAGATGGGAATGAGGAACACCTATCAGCAAAAGTATGCAGGCATAGGACACACCCCTTGACATGCCCCCTTAAAGGAGAATTGTACAAAAAAAAAGATTGGTTAAACCCACAAGTGATTTTTTTTTACCACTGCTATTACTTTATATTGGATTTTGGAATTTACAAATGCAGACATTTTGAGATCAGATGAAAGATTTAGGACTGGAAAATACTTTTTGATAGACAAAAAGTGAATTTTATATATAACTATATAGATCAGACAAAAATGAGGGACAAATGAGGAGGAATGAGAGACAGAGGGGCATTGCTCCAAATCAGGGACAGTCCCTCCAGGGGTGGACTGACCATTGAGGCACTTGGGCACTGCCCGAGGGCCCCATGCCACTAGTGGGCCCCATCGTTAGGGGGCCCCATCAGGGTTACCAGGCTCAGAAAAACCACGGACAGTATGTAAAAATCTGTGTTTTTTTTACATCTGTCCCTGATATGTCCAAAACCGACATGCTTTTGATGTGAAAATCCCAAGATTTTAGCTGCCCCGCCTCTGTACTGCCTCCTGGCTTGGTGGCCGTCTATAAGCCCGGGGGCCCCCATAATCTTCTATTGCCCGGGGGCCCCATGAGTTGTCAGTCTGCCCCTGAGTCCCTCCAAATCAGGGACAGTTGGGAGCTATGTATTCAACAGTTACCATACTCCTATCTAAGTTGAAATTCTACAATAAAGCATTAACAAAATCATAACCCTAGACTGTTCATTGAGCCAAAAGAGTGACTGTGACTTGGCTGTAGGGCAGCTATGAAAAAACACCCTAGGGGCCTTAAAACTGCAGGCTCATGTGGGAGTAAGCATTACACATGCATGAATAAATACTAATACCAATATGTTTTAAAGATTTAAAAACCTTTGCATAGTTTGTATTGACAGTATTTATGCTCTTGGGGGCAGCTGCTATTTTTAACATTGCATGGTCATGATTCAGCTGACATATTGAAAGCAATTCGCTCCTTGTGTGGCTAATACTGTATATTATCTCAACAGTTGTTAAAGTGGAGGTTCACCCCAAAACTAAATTTTTAACATTAGATTGAGGCTCGTTTTGTGAAGGGGAATCGGGTGTTTTTTTTTAAATCGAAGCAGTACTTACCGTTTTAGAGATAGATCTTCTCCGCCGCTTCCGGGTATGGGCTGCGGGACTGGGCGTTCCTATTTGATTGACAGGCTTCCGACAGTCGCATACAGCGCGTCACGATTTTCCGAAAGTAACCGAACGTCGGTGCGCAGGCGCCGTATAGAGCCGCATCGACGTTCGGCTTCTTTCGGCTACTCGTGACGCGATGTAAGCGACCGTCGGAAGCCTGTCAATCAAATAGGAACGCCCAGTCCCGAAGACCATACCCGGAAGCGGCGGAGAAGATCGATCTCTAAAATGGTAAGTACTGCTTTGATTTAAAAAAAAAAAACACCCGATTCCCCTTGACAAAACGAGCCTCAATCTAATGTTAAAAATTGTTTTTCGGGTGAACTCCCGCTTTAAGCAGAGAGGTTGAATACATTTGAGTCAAATACAGGGCCCCCCCTGGTGGTTAATCGCTACAAGTGTATATATTTAAAGCAGTAGCTAAACTATGAGACGGCAAACCTTTAAGAAAGTGCAAGAAACATCAAAAATATATTTACGGTTTACACTTCAACAGTGATTCAAAATATTTGCTTGCTGTTTTCCATCAAAATTAATTATTCAAAGAAAATTAGCCTAGAGATGACCTGAGAACAGGTTTCAGGAATAAATACTAGCAACCATGTGTACTATTGAGCCAGTTGAATAATTGATATTTATGATGCCACTGCCAACCTGCATACAA